>NW_017675724.1:1913-61163 GCF_001879085.1 Nicotiana attenuata
TTTGATTTGCTTTCCAGTCTTAAGGTTTGGTTATGTTTGGATGTCGTTTGGGTATAGCTGAGTGTTCCAGGCTTTAATTAATTAACTATGGTCACCTTTTGACCAGGGTAACAGGGTTGGGGGTTGGTTTAACTAGGTTGGTAATTTAAAATCCAAATAAAGGGTAGTCTAGGGAATTCAGTTTAGGGAATCTTTAGCAACTGAAATTAGAAGCCACTAGAAGCTTCTAGTAGGGGTTTTAGGAGAATATCGGATTTTTGGGTGGTTTGACTTGGGTAGCAAGTCAATAAATAAGGGACTTCTAAGCTAAAAACAAGAGTTAAAAAAGGACTAAAACGCAAAAACAAAACCTGCAGGGCTGCCCTAATTGTTTGCCTATAAAGGCATCATTTCTTGCCTTAGAGGGCAAGAATTGAAGAGCTAAAAAAATACAGAAGCAAGAGTCTGTAAAAATAATAATGTTTCATCCAATTTGAGCACAAAAACACGAAAACACTACTGTTCCATTGAAAAAATCTTTGAATCTTTGAGTAATTAATAGAGAAATGAGCTGAAGTGTGTGTGATATTCAAGTTTGGGTCCATTTTGGGTGGAATTTAAGTCTGAACCTTGTGTGGAGTCATTTGAGTTCAAAAAACTGTTTTCAAGTGATATTCTCAAGCAATTTCTGGGCTGATTCTACTGTTGCTGCTTCTCTTTGACCCCATTTTCTCACTTTTGGTTTATAAATTGTTGTCCCAGGTACAAACTCTAACTTTCAGGATGTAAATTTGACTTGAAGATGGAATGAAAACTTGTTTAATTTCTGTTAACAATTTCAATTATTTTAGCATTGATTCTGTTTTGTATGCTTATGTGTTAGACATTTGATTCAAAAATGTAATGAGATAGTCTGATTATGTTATTATGATGTGATCCTGAGACGGACTGTTGGACTGTTGGAAATCATGCTGAATTTAGATTTTGATTGTTGAGTTTAAGTCTGAAAGTCACTCGAATTTAGCCTGAAAATTCATAATCAATACTCTTGTATAATGTATCTTGAAATTTGCTTGCATTTAGCTGTAGTTAATTGATATTTTTCATGGAGGTTTGTGTCTGAATAGTTGAAATAAATAGGGGTGTTATCCGTTATAGCATGAGGTTCCATCTGTTTAGAATTTAGGAGTGCAACATGATTTAGGGTGATTTTTAGCGAGTTGGTGGATATGTTTATGTATACCTGCAGAACTTTGCTTCATATGGTTGGTCTATAAGTTGAATTTATGGGTGTTTGGTTCAGTGTTTGGTTCGCTTTGTGTCTAACATCACTATTAAATGACTGGTGGATTCTTCACCATCGAATTTGATGGATAATTGACCATGAGTTAGGTAATTAATTGTTGGTCTGAATTATTTCAAGGGTAATGTTGGTTTAGTGTCCATGAAGTTCTAAGTGTCCAAGATCTGGGTATGATCTTAAGGAAGTTTTCCTTTGAAATGAGCCTGATATGTTAGTCAGCCCAAATATGGTGATCAACCATGAAGCCCAATTCGCTGGGCTGACTGAAGATGTAGCTGTGCATCACGGCCAGGCTGCCAAATTGGGCTTCATGTGGAGCCTAGCCCTTGCCTTGGTTGAGCCAACTTCATAGGCATCTCTGTTTGCTTTTCCAAATTGGGCCTGTATTCTAAATGGTTGATGCATCAGGATTTGGCTTTGGAGGTCGGGCTTAGTATTGGCCCATTTTGAGTGCATTGCAGTCTCTTCTCTATATTTAGTAGTTATTTCATGTCCCTGTATTATGTTGATGCTTACTAATGTTTTATTGTTTCCTCTTCATTGAATCAGTAGTTAGAAATTAGTCTAATTGAGTAGATAGTGCTTTAATTAAAATAAGCAGTAGGATGGGTTAATTTCAGTTCACATAAAATAGGCCAAATAATACTTTTCATGTAGGCCCAAGATCTTTAAGACAAACAAAGTGGCCCGTTAATAACTAATTTCATAGTATATTTTAGGCACTCCCCAGTTAATATACGATTGTGGTTGCGTATACGTTCGCGTAACATGACCATGATCCTAAATTAATTTGGAGTATGCGTTCGCGCAACTTCGCTCAATCTTTTCTTAATAATAAAATAGGTTACAAGCTTTTAATCATTTTTTAGTTCACGTAAGTTCATCAAAATCACATATGGCCTTTTATTAATTTCGTAGGCTAGATAAAAATAATATTTTTAGAATATCCTTTAAGGCCGTTTAAAAATACCAAGTGTGGTTGCGTATACGTTCGCGTAACACAACTACATTTCCTAAAAAACAAAACCGGAGTATGCGTTCGCGCAACTTCGGCCCAAACACTCTTAATAATAATTAAGCGTTATTAATTGTGGACACGTTCGCGTGACATGATTTTTGACGCACCAAACAGGCGGGTATACGTACGCGTAACCCGTCTCAAGATAATTTTCCTAATTAAAAGCGGTAAAAGAAACATAAGCACATAGGTTCTAAAATCAGTAATTAAATAATTTTATAAGTCAAGTGGGATCAAAGCGACCGTGCTAGAACCACAGAACTTGGGAGTGCCTAACACCTTCTCCCGGGTTAACAGAATTCCTTACCCGGATTTTTGGTTCGCAGACTGTAATAACAGAGTCATCCTTTTTCTCGTTTCGGGATTCGCACCGGTGACTTGGGACACCATTAATTATCCCAAGTGGCGACTCTGATTTTTTACAAAATGAATCCCGTTTCGATTGTCCTTTAATTGAAAAAACTCCCTTTATTATACCCTCTTCCGGGGGTGTAGTAAGAAAAAGGAGGTGTGACAGATAACATGATCAGTCTACATAAAACAATCAAAATAGCCCTTCGTATTTGAATTTAATTAGTTAGAGATTTAGTCCACCTTGCTTGAATATTGCATTTATACACTTGTTATTTGGTGATCGAGGAGCAGGTTGGCAAAGGGAGAATACTTACAGAGGGTAAAGATATTGCTTTACTTGGCTATGGTTCCATGGTACAAAATTGTCTTAGAGCTCAATCTCTTCTTTCGAAGCTTGGTGTTGAAGTGACTGTCGCTGATGCAAGGTTCTGCAAGCCCCTTGACATAAAGCTACTTAGACACTTATGCAAAAACCATTCCTTTCTAGTTACAGTCGAGGAAGGCTCTATAGGAGGATTTGCTTCACATGTTGCACAGTTCATGACTCTATTGCCTGTGTTATTCTGCTATCCCTTCAACTACTGACCTTTGAATCTTCTATTCTAGGTATTTGACTTTACTAAAATACTTCATAGATGAGACTATACATATTTTTGGGACATTAATGAAGCAGATTCTTGCAATTTTGCTTGTGTCCCTTTCCGGTTTTGGACTTTTAGTTTCATAACCTCGCAAACTATTATGAACTTTGTTGTTTGGCAACATTTACTTTTTATTGACATAGTTATTTTATAATTTCAGGTCATACAGTTTAGCGGGTGGAAGATTTCAATATGACGAAGAGTTTCAGAGATTATCTGAAGATTGTTATTCGTTAAGATTAGTTATATAATGACATTAGCTATTTACTTCAAACAATCTGAGTTATTTTTTAAGGTTTTGTGATATTAATATTTTGGATTAGTATCAATATGTTTTGTTATTTGCATTATTGTTTTGGTCGAATGTAGTACATATTATTAATGGTGGCTAAACTTACCGTTATAGCTTGTGAATTTTAGTGCCAATTTAACAGGATTAAGACGTTTATACAGGGATATTGTAACCATTATATTCCTATTAAAGATGATTTTTAGCGGCAATTTAATTGATTTTACTATCCACTAAAATGGACGCTAAAGGGGCATACTAATACGTTTTTAGAAGAGATATTGTTGCCACTTTAATTGCCACAAAATAATTACCGCTAAATATATGAACTTTTAGCGACAAATATTTTGAATTTAGAGGCTATAAAAATGGACGTTAAAGGTGTATTATTAGTCGTTTTTAGAATGGGTTTAGCAGCCATAATAATTACCGCAAACAATTGCCGTTAAAGCAGATGAGTTTTAGCGGCAATAAGTCATATCTTTTACCAGCTTTTGGCAGAAATGCCGCTAAAGGCTTTACCGATCCCGGCATCACCAGCTAAAGATCAATTGACGGTAAATGATATAGCGGCTATAGTTATTTCCGCCAATGTTATTTTTTATTGCCGCCAAAGACGTTTTTTGTAGTAGTGTAGATGAATCTTCTATAGGAATCTTTTGTTATCAACCTTTTTGAAACTAATTACTCTCTTGAAATGTATTAAACTTGTGCATTTGGGGTAGAACATTTGCTTTATGGATACTATTGCTTGATGGATAATTTATATTATTAAAAGTTTCATTTTATGATTTACTTAAATTTTAGTGTTATTATAATTTATTTTATATATATAAATATTTATTTATAATAGGGGCTATATTATTTTTTTTTCAACTGAACTGTTGCAATAGCCTACCAGAATCGTTGCAATAGGACACAAATTGGTGTTCCATGATACAATGCAAACCGTTGCGATATGTCATATAAACCGTTCCATAATAACATATAAACTGTTCCCGCACAAAAATAAAACCGTTGCAATAGGGGTAAAGGAACCGTTGTTATATCCATAAATAACCGTAACAATAGCTTACAAAAGTGTTGCATTGAATAATATGGTAACGGTTAAGACCGTTCCATATACACTATAGTAACGGTTTTAAACCGTTCCAATTGGAAAATATAACCGTTCCAATAGAGAAAGGGAAAACCGTTGCGATAGATGCATCTATAACCACGGAGAGTGCAAACCGTTACAAGAACCGTTCCCATAGACCTATTGCCACGCGAGCTGATGGAACGGTCTGTAAACCGTTCCCATATCTATATGGCAACGGTTAAACAGTCTATGGGAACGGTTTCCCAACCGTTACCGTAGGCCAATTTTTCAGTAGTGTTCATAGCCAAGTAACATGTCACTAAATATGATTTTATGATAAATCGTTGTTAATCAGGATTAGCAACTGATTTTTTTGTTGTTTAGCGATATTCTTTTGGTAATCCGTCGCTAAATAGGACTGCATTGATAATTCAAAAAATAAATTACATGCACGGTCAATTTATGTAAGTATTAATTAAAATGCATCCGGTGTATCATATTTCATACATGTAATATACATTCTCACGTTCGTCTTTTGCTCAACTTAAGTGTGTGCGGGGCGGAACTCGAATGCTAAGTCACTTGTTTGGCCTAACCCAGTAGTTTTAATCCAAAATCCTATATTTAAATTTATTAAATATGTACAGATTATTAAACTTAGAACCTAATAGTGTAAATGGACTAGAATTTTAAACCCATAAATTTCAAATTATGGCTATGATTATATTCATTCTCAACTTACCCAATTTGCTTGTTTTCTCTCCAGATGGGATTACTTTGAAGTTGGTGGAAAACTATTCAAAGATATGGATCGAATGAAAGCATACAAGATAGGATTGACTACTTGGGCTAAATGGATTGACTCCAACGTTGATCCTACCAAGACCAGAGTGTTCTTTCAAGGAATTCCTGCTGTCCATTTTGCGTAAAGTTTATGAGTTAATATCTCCCATCCCAAATATTAGTCGTTTCAACAAACTATTTTGTTTCGAAATATTTGGCATTTTAGAAAACAATAGGTCACTTATTCTTTTTTTTAAAAAGAAAAATTATCCTAAATACTATTACAGTTAATGAAATGTTAATAAATAACTTTATTAAACTTATAATATACTTCCTATATTTTTTTATTTTATTAATCTTTAATTAAAAATTTAAAGATTAATGGGACTTACACCTTGCCCCGTATTAAATAAAACGCTCTGCGCCACACCTCCGCCTCTTAGAACACTGAACTAACTGAGATATTTAACGAGAGACAAATATTGTTAAAACGTAAGCTATTAATTGTCCTTTTTAAAAAGTGTGCAAATACCTAAAATAACAGATAATATAGACCAAACCGAGTATTATCTTAAGGCTAGCACTTTATATCTGATCTTGTATTCGGTTGGCTTTGAATAGTGGTGCAGATTAGGGTGAGCCAAAAGAGAAAAACTGCAAGGGGCAAACTAAACCTCTAGAGGAATCAACCAGTGGGGTACGTGTTATGTCGAGGAAGAGGCAAACCCGAAAATAAAGAAGATAAAGAACACCAAATTTTAACGTGGAAAACCCTTCAAATCGAAGGTAAAAACCACGGGATCACAAAGATCCAAAAAGCTCCACTATAACAATAAGAGGGTTACAAAAGTTCTCCAAATTGGCTACATAACAAGGGCCAAACACGGAGCAACAATAGCAACAAGAGCAACGACTAATCAATTGAAGAAAGAGTATAATCCACAAAATGAAGGTGATGTTCGAGGCTAGAAATCAGATGCTACGAGCCTCCAAATCCGATCTTCACCGTTCAAATCTAAGACCAAGATGTTACGAACACTCAGACAAAATTTCAGCTCGATCCAACGGTTAACGAATCGGAAAACGTGATTTGAAATTGGCTGTTCGGAATTGGAGGCTCGTAGCATCTGATTTCGAGCCTCGAACAGCAGCTTCGTTTTGTGGATTATACTCTTTCTTCAATTGATTAGTTGTTGATATTATTGCTCCGTGTTTGGCCCTTGTTGTGTAGCCAATTTGGAGAACTTTTGTGACCCTCTTATTGTTATAGTGGAGCTTTTTGGATCTTTGTGATCCCGTGGTTTTTACCTTCGATTTGAAGGGTTTTCCACGTTAAAATTTGGTGTTTTTTATCTTCTTTATTTTGTTTGCCTCTTACTCAACATAACAGTGGTATCAGAGCCTTGGTTATTTATCCGGGTTGTTACGGAATGGAGATGAGCAATCCACTATATAAAAAGAGAGTACAAAATATCGAGAGAACAACTTCACGAAGAGGCAAACACAAGTGACACACTAACACTTGTCCCATAAAGTTCTCCCCCTAAACAAGACTCCCAAGCCCCCTATGGCTACATTGTGGATGCTACTGAATGAGAAGGACGGATCTTCAATTTAAGGAACTCCAAACCTTTTCCTACAAGAAAAGGGACTAGCCAAATCTGGAAGAGTAATATTTTCCTTCTAGGAAAAGAAAAACCCAATTATGGTAAATATGTTGTCATTTCCTTCATGAGATAGGAAAACCAATTATGCTAAGAAAATCTGGACAAACACCTAGCAATTCTCCCCCTCGCCCTAAATTTTCTGACAAAATAAACTTCACTAGCATTGCCCATATTTAACACTCCAGAATCAACAGCAGTATAAGATGAGAAAAAATATTTTCTTGGTGTGACATGTGAGGTAGCTCCAGAATCTACTATCCAGCTAGTCTCATGGGATACCAAATTGATGACGTTTTCATCATAAGCAAAAAGAAGGTCATCTCGAACAATAGCAGCAACATTGTTCTCGTTATTTTCAACTTTCTTTCCTTCTCTAGTGTCTTGATTCAACTTGCGGCAAAACCTTTTGATGTGTCGTTTCTTACCACAGTGGTTGCATGTAATATTATAGTATTTGGACCTTGACTTGCTTCTACTTTTACCTCTATTCCTTGAGCCTCTTGTTCTATCTCTCCCCGATCTTCTGTAACCAAGATATCTGCTTGTGAGGACGAACCCTGAGATTTTCTCCTTACTTCCTCGTTCAACACACCACTCTTGGCATATTCCATTGTTACCTTACCTCCAGGAGCTGAATTCGTCAAAGAAACACGAAGAGTTTCCCAAGAGTCTGGCAGAGTATTAAGAAGCCAAAGTCCTTGTATCTCATCATCAAAATTAACTCCCATTCCAGATAGCTGATCAAGGGCGCCCTGAAAATCATTTATGTGATCAAGGATAGGGCTGCCTTCCTTGTATTTAAAGGTCATCAATTGCTTTAGCAGAAACAATTTGTTGTTCCCGGTTTTTGAAGCATAAAGAGTCTCTAGCTTTTCCCACAATGATCTCGCATGTATCTAAGGGAAAAGAAAATTATGTCTGTAAATTTTCTTTATCTTCTTTATTTTCGGGTTTGCCTCTTCCTCAACATAACAGTGGTATCAGAGCCTTGGTTATTTATCCGGGTTGCTACGGAATGGAGATGAGCAATCCACTATATAAAAAGAGAGTACAAAATATCGAGAGAACAACCTCACGAAGAGGCAAACACAAGTGACACACTAACACTTGTCCCGTAAAGTTCTCCCCCTAAACAAGACTCTCAAGCCCCCTATGGCTACATTGTGGATGCTACTGAATGAGAAGGACAGATCTTCAATTTATAGAACTCCAAACCTTTTCCTACAAGAAAAGGGACTAGCCAAATCTGGAAGAATAATATTTTCCTTCTAGGAAAAGAAAATCCCAATTATGGTAAATATATTGTCATTTCCTTCATGAGATAGGAAAACCAATTATGCTAAGAAAACCAGGACAAGCACCTAACAATTTTCCCCCTTGCCCTGAATTTTCTAACAAAATAAACTTGATCCACCTTCTTCACATAGCCTTCAACAGGTCGCATCTCCAAATCTCCACCACAAAGTTTGTCTCAAGGTGCGTAGCACTCGGGTCAAATTTCTCTGACAAAAATCACGATTATCGTCAAATATGTTGCAGCTAGAACTGAACCTGCCAAGATGAATCTGTCTTCAACCTTGCTCTGATACCACTTGTTAGGACCGAAAAAAGTCAGGTGTCATGCGGAAGCTAGTAAAGCAAACCTTCAACGACGATAAATCAGACAACAAAAGAGAAATATACCAAAAGAGACACAAACATTTAACGTGGTTCGGCCAACTGACCTACATCCACAATGGAGATGAGCAATCCACTATATAAAAAGAGAGTACAAAATATCGAGAGAACAACCTCACGAAGAGGCAAACACAAGTGATACACTAACACTTGTCCCGTAAAGTTCCCCCCCTAAACAAGACTCCCAAGCCCCCTACGGCTACATTGTGGATGCTACTGAATGAGAAGGACGGATCTTCAATTTATAGAACTCCAAACCTTTTCCTACAAGAAAAGGGACTAGCCAAATCTGGAAGAATAATATTTTCCTTCTAGGAAAAGAAAAACCCAATTATGGTAAATATGTTGTCATTTCTTTCATGAGATAGGAAAACCAATTACGGTAAGAAAATCTGGACAAACACCTAACAGTACGCAGGATTTTTCATAAGCGTTGTCACTATTTTTAGTAAGAGGCCAGCAACAGTCCAAAAATATTTTATGGAGGAATCAACCAATGGCGTACGCGGATTTTTCATAAGCGGTATCACTATTTTTAGTAAGCCCCGTAACAGTCAAAAAATATTTTATGGAGCCAAGGGAGTTCAAACCTAAGACCTCTCACATCAAACTTGAAGCTGTCAACAACTAGATTACTGAGTTGTTTTGTTGCAAGTGGTGTCACTTTTAATGCTTTTATCTTGTATTTCTGTTTTACTTATTATTCTTTATACATATAAATAGTAAAAAAATTCGACGAAGCGATGTCCTGTGACACCGCTTGGATCCATGTAAATCCGCCCCTGGAATCAACTTATCCAGGACAGAGATATCCAGGAGAACCTGTTATAAAGGAAGTATTTTTACTTGATATTACATTGTTGACTCAGTTGAGAAAAGATGGACATCCATCTTTGTATGTTCAAGGTGGCAAACTAGACTGCAGCCACTGGTGTGTTTCTGGAGTTCCAGATACTTGGAATTTGCTACTATATACAGTTCTTATTTCATAGTAGTACTTCTTTTGGAGTAATTAGTTGATAGTTCCTTTCAGTTGAACAATATAACATTCTTTGTCTTGGAAATATATGCACAGTTTATAATTGGGAGAGTGTCCCTAATAATCGATCAAGTGGTTAAATGTTCACGCGTAGGACCTAGTGTCACAATTTAGAGTCCTAATAACCTCCTGCTCGCAAGTCAGCTTTTAGTACCTTAGTTACTACTATATTGTAAATTATGTTGAAAAAAATACAATTCTGGAATACGAATTGTATTATTCCCAATTAAAATCCAAGGACCTTCCTTACTCCCTAGCGGGAAAAAAAAATACAATTCGAACCATAGTCTCATTATTCACAAAATACCTCTTGGCCGCTGCTACACAGTTTGACCTCCATTTCTTCATTTGTAAACTACGTAAAAAAATAAAATTAAATTATTCTATGAAAGTCTAGTGGCGGCAAAATGGTTAAAAGAAAACAGTTAACCACCCATATTATCCACTAAAAAATGGGTTGGTTAATGAATTTTTTAAAAACGGGTCAAATATGGATAAGAACCATATTATCCATTTAGAAAATGGATAACCAATTAGTAACCAATGGATAACCAAATGAGTTTAACTTTTACATTTGTAAAGCCTCAAATTGGGAGTTCCTCAAGTTTGGGAGACTAGGAATTCTCCCAAAAGTGATCATATTCAAGAAGTCATGGACAATATGGTTACCCATATTATCAGCCGGTTAACTCCTTTTTTATCTGCATTAAATATGGGTCGGATCGGATAATTTATCCGTTTTTCATTACCCGTTTTCGACCCAAACCATATTCGAACCGACCCGCCCGTTTGCCACTCCTATATGAAACAAAACTAAAAAGGAAAACTTACACAAATGTCCCAAATAAGTTTCAACTTACCAATCTCTTGCCATTAGTCATAGACTTACCAAAATTAGCCAAGTACATATAAAAATTGAAAAACCAAATAACTAAGTTTCTTTCTCTCAAAGAATCACATGCACAAATCACCTTTCATATTTTTAAGCGTGATTAACAACATTAGATGCAAGACGGAAAGGAAATCCCATGGATGAGGTAGCAAATAAGGTGATGAAAACAAATATATATATATATATATATATATATATATATATATATATATATATATATATATATATATATATATACAATATTCCAAAAATCTAAGAAAAAAAGGAACTTTTTCAATGGGTATAGTTGAAATTCATTGAAAACATATAGATAAGTGAACATACAAAATTTGAGGAAGATTGGAGGTGATTTGAACTTGTTGTATCAAAATTCGTAATTAAATCGAGTTCAAAAAATTCTTTTGCGACACATGTATCACGCATGTATCTCACACACAGGTATACATGAATATACATGTGATACACAATTGATACAAATATGATACATAGGTGATACATAAATGATACACAGTGTGATACACATATCATTTTTTTCATGTTCAGTTTTTAATTCGAATTTTCAATTCAAACCACCTCAAAACTTTACCAAATCATCTCAAAATTGAGATTCAAGCTCCTTAAGATGTACCCGATCTATTCTAATAACACTCACTCAAAAGAAAGCAAAAATTTGACTTTTTTTTTGCTACAAATAGCTAATTGGCTAATATTAGTAATATTTAGCTAATTTAAGTAATATTTTATGAATTGACCAATTTTCGTAATGAACTACTTATAAATGGACATAACTGATAGTTTTCCAACTAAAAATATGAATGAAAGCAAAACCTGGCCCAACCCGTGACACAGGCCCTATCCTGGTTAGGTTTGCATTACCACTACAAAGGTAGTAGAAATGACACTAGGTAACCATTCTAAAGGGTTGCTATTTAGAAATTAGCTAGTGTATCCTGAATTTCAGTTTTTCAGTTTAATTTTTCGGAACAAAAATATTTAAATTGTCCTGAAGTTAAAATTTTTAGTTTAAAATTTTAGGACAAAATAAGTACTGGCTAATCTCTAAGCAGCATCTCTAAAAATGACAATATGCACTTGCCCCACAAAGGTGGGGGATTTAAATTTTTAAGACAGTTCAAAACTAATTAATCACCAACCTCTTTTTCTGCCTGTAAACGCATTCGTTCGACTGATCTAATTAATCACCAACACAAATATAATTTGTGGGTAAGAGTCTTTTATACAATCCCCTAGTCCTCCAAAAGTAAATGTCAAAATTGTGCCATTGCTTTTCAAAATTAACGGTAAAGCCAACATATGATCATGGAATTAAGAACTACGTAGTCCCTTTTTCCTAATTTGTTTAGGAAAATTTGCACTTTTAGTCCCTCAAATATCCAAAAATTGTAACTTTGGTTCTTGTGATTTCTAGTTATGCACATTTTAACATTTCAATTAAAATATATGTGCACTGTTGATCCTTTTGAGTTTGAATCTTCACAATTTAAATAACTATTAAGTGTTTGACCATTTAATTATCAATGCGTAATGCTAAATTAATTTGTTCTGTTACCGCATATTTGAAAGCAATATTGTTCTACAAGTCTAAATGTCACATGCTTCCTATATAAGGACCAAAAACACATATTTTATTTAACTGAAATTAAATACGCCTAGTTAAATATGTTACAATGACCGAAATCAGCATTATTGATAACTGAAGGATCAAAAGTGCAATTATGCCACTTGTTTATATCTTATACTCATTGGTTATTCTTTTTCTAGGACCATTGGCTCTCTTAAGTCTTATCCGCATACTAATTACTTGATGCTTAATAATCCACACGCTAAATTCATTTCCCTTTCCCCAAATCCTTTTCTTCCGTTAAGATGACGAGGAAAAATGAAAAGGAACAATCATATGAATGTGACACATGACCCCAATTGGATTTTGGGAAAATTACTCTCTGTGTGGCCATACTTTCTGTCCCCACTAATCCACCCGAAAACTATAAAAATTTAATGACGATTTTGGTAAGATTGAGACTCGTTTCAATGTAAAACAAGCGTTAAACCACTTGAAATGATCATAGGCCATAAATTCTCATGAAGCAAACGGTCCTAAGCTATCATAGGACATATATGGAATGTTTGCTCTTTACACTGTTTATATCTTGAGTTGTTCATCTCGTATACTTCAATGGATGACATCTCTTCATCCTTAACTAGAGGTCTAGGATTCGAAGAACTTTGAATGAAAAGATTCTGCAATGGGATACTCCCCCCCCCCCCCTCCCCCGGCTAATGGGCCTTACGAGACGTGAATTCGAATTAGTCGTGCTCCAAAATTGACATCGAGTATAAAAAATTGTAGAAATATGATATTTTTTTGGTGTTCTTTAACTTTTGACCTCGCTTGCCCCATGGACGGAACTTCAAAGTCAAAAGTCAAAAGTAAAAAATGTTAGCTCATGGGACAAGCAAGGGAGTTATCTTGAAATTCTGCCAATGAGGATAAGTGAAAATAAATATTTAAGACCATCTACACTATTTTCTAATTCACTCATTCTGTGTAAAAATTGTGTGGGGTAGCCACTTTTTAAAGTGGTATTTACTTTTTACCCAGCATTTTTAATGCTGAGCAAAAGTAGTCATTAGTCTATTAAAATTAATATAAAAAGACAGTGTTACTCTTTCTTTCCCAAACGAAAATACGCCATTTTCAGATTCTATACAATAGAGCAGCAGCCGAAGTTCGATCTGTGCAGGCACTCGTTGTGTGTACTGAACTTCAATGGTGTAGAAGAGATCCCTTTAAAATACATTTTATAAAAAGGATTACAAGCGATTATCTGCATCAGATCTTGAATCCAGCTATAGTGAGTCTACTGAACACGTTTAATGGTTTAGCCAGTTGTATAGAAGTGCATTACAAGTTGGAGTCAATTACTCAAATGGTCACTCAACTATTCAAAATTATCTCCTGAAATCACTTTTCTTTCGTTTGTAACAACAAAGTCACTAAACTATGCCTATTGCACTCAGAAGGTCACTCAACTAAAATTTTCCAAATTTTAGATTGCCAAATACCTATTTTACCCTCTAAATTATAAATATTTATCTTCTTTTTATTTTTTTGAAACGTTTTAGCATTAACAACAAATTTTCAAAAATTGATTTACACAATTCAAAATGAAAGGAAATAAAGGTTGTAAAATATATATTCCATGCGCGTAATATAAAATAATTATTTAAATAAAGGTATTTTTATAATATACATTATATATTCATGAAAATTATGCTCAGTTTATATATATATATATATATATATATATATATATATATATATATATATATATATATATATATATATATATATATATATATATATATATATACCTTTACTAAATCATTATTTTTATATTACGTGCATGGAATATATATTTTACAACCTTTATTATTTTCATTCTGAATTGTGTAAATAAATTTTTGAATTTTTGTTTTTAATACTAAAAATTTTATTACTAAATAATTATCCTAATTATTTTTTTTTTACTATGCTCACTATTTTGTTATTCCAGCAATATATATGCTTAATACTTTTAACTTTTTTAATTTATAAATAATATTTATTTATTCTATAGGTAAGTCCATAATGTAAATTAAAAGGGGAAAAATCATAATATTAAAAATTTTAAAAAAATAAAAAGAAGATAAATGTTTATAACTTAGATGGTAAAATAGGTATTTGGCAATCTAAAATTTGAAAAATCTAGTTGAGTGACTTTCTGAGTGCAATAGGCATAGTTCAGTGATTTTGTTGTTACAAACGAAAGAAAAGTGACTTTAGGAGATAATTTAGGATAGTTGAGTGACCATTTGAGTAATGGACTCCCAGAGTTCACCACATTGAAGAAAAACTAAATAAAATGTCGTTGTAATTAACGTATCTACTTAATAAAAATTCTTTGTAGTTATATTGTATTTAGTCATTAACTTATAGTTACAAGCACAGAAATTAAGGATAGCTAGTCCTGAACTTCGAGTTCCAAGTTCAAAAGTTAAGGACATGTAGTCCTGAACTTAGAGTTACAAGTTCAAAAGTTAAGGACACTTGGTCCTGAAGAGTTCCAAGTTCAAAAGTTAAAGACACTTGGTCCTGGACTTAGAATTACAAGTTCAAAAGTTAAGGACACTTGGTCTAGAACTTAGACTAACAAACTCAAAAGTTAAGAACAATAGGTCATGAACTTAGACTAACAAGCTCAAAAGTTAAGGACACATGGTCCTGAACTTACAGTTACAAGTTCAAAAGTTAAGGGCACTTGGTCCTGAACTTAGACTAACAAGCTCAAAAGTTAAGGACAATAGGTTCTGAACTTAGACTTACAAGTTCAAAAGTTAAGGACAAGTAGTCCTTAACTTAGAGTTACAAGCATAGAACTTAAGGACAGGTGGTCCTGAACTTCGAGTTCCAAGTTCAAAAGTTAAGGACATGTAGTCCTGAAGTCCTGAACTTAGAGTTGCAAGTTCAAAAGTTAAAGACATGTAGTCCTGAAGTCCTGAACTTAGAGTTGCAAAGTTCAAAAGTTAAGGACACTTGGTCTTGAACTTTTATGAGCAGAAGGGTGTTTTCTTCCGGGCAGGTAAAGTTTATTAAAGCAGTGGCTAAAGACTAAAGATATTTTAAACAGTGGCTTAAAAGTAAATACATATGTTATTAGTGGCTAACCGTGCATCCCCCCCCCCTACCATTCTGTATTGGAACCAGAATAAAATGGCCCAGTGCAGAGGCGGAGCTAGGATTTAAAGTTTATGGGTTCCGAAATTATCATCGAACTCATTCTTGTTTAGTTACTGGGTTCGCAATTAAAAATTTATATATATTTAATGAATTTTTTAATACAAATATAAGATCTAAGCGAAAGCTACTGGGTTCGCCCGAACCCATACCTACTTCTCTAGCTCCGCCTCTGGCCCGGTGCATATTGTTTTCTATATCCACTAATATAGTTAGCTAGTACGTATACCTAGAAGTATTTTATTTACGTAACTGAAGTTCTCTTTTTATTGTTCAATTAAAAAAAGGTTTCGTAGACAAGACAAACCAATACAGAATGGTGAGATACATATACAGCGTATAAAATCATTTACTTTTTTATTTAAGTCATCCTTTATAATCTAGTCTACACTGTTTGAGTAAGCATCTAGACATAACATCGGGAATGCACAAAATTATACTTAGTATGAATGAAACCACCCAATTGAGGTCTAATACAGAATTTCAAGAATGTCGACAAGTAACAACCTAACAAAGAATTATTGTCATTGCTATAGTTTAGAGACACCCCCCCACCCCCACCCCCACTTCAACTGGCCAAAAAAATTCAGTTCCCGTTACTTCTTGATTTTAAAACCATCTAACATTCCTTTGTTATTTGTGGTACCAAAGACCAACAAACGCATTAATCTCATGCTAGAATTTGACACCTACATCTCCTCTAATATGTCCAGAGGCGGATTCAGGATTTTAATATCATCGGTTTAACTTTTAAGATTTTCAACACTGAACCCATTATATTTTTTAATACATGGGTTCATATACACTATTTTTGCAATTTTCATGAACTTATACACATAAATTATTACTTTGTATCAAAAATTGTGGATTCAATTAGACCCGTCACTAGTACACTACATCCGCGCCTGAATATGTCCAGTCAAAATACAAGGAACTAGCAGAGTAGCAAGACCAAGTGGCCTACACCGACCTAGAATTTTTTTTTACTCGCACTCATATTTACACCACTCATATTATTTTGATAGAGTAAAATTATAAATTAAAGTGAGAATAGACATTACTTAACCATAGAATCGTGAAAAAAGTATGCATGAGACTCATGTCATGTTCGTCTAAGTGGGTAAATTTTTTTCCGAGAGAATCAGGGTATAACTAGCTCTCTCAACTTCTAAAAGCCAAAGGATTCTCCATCAAATAACGCCTTTGAGCGACCTTTGGTTCTTGATATCCTTTGGTTGGCAAAGTAACCAAATAAAGTGTACTTCCTATCAAGAAAATACTGGACCAAAGTGTACTTCCTATCAAGAAAATACTGGCCCATCATACCACCTACTATTTCGGTTCAAGTAAATAAATAACCCTCAAACTAGATAGACTTGAATTTTTATTGTTGCTTGTCCCGTGGACAGAACTTTAAGTTTAACAAGTGTTGCCCTAGCTTGTCTTATGCGCAACATTTTTAACTTTTAAACTTAAAGTTCTGTCTATAAGACAAGCGGGGGTCAAAAGTTAAAGGCCCTCCAAAAAGTATCATATTTATGCAATATTTTGAGCTTCAAGAGCCCACAACCCAACAAAAAAACCAGTAAAAATAGCACGGGCTATCCAGTTTTTGGACTGATCATTCAAAATAGACACCGTTTACAAAGTTATTGAAAACAGCCACTATTTTGCTGCAACACGAAAAGTTCCAACATAATATACTGGAGATCGGTGCACCTGTGTATCAACTTCCATCATATTATGTTGGATCTCCAACACGGGGAAAGTTCTAGCATAATATACTGTAGATTGGAGCACCTGTGTATAAACTTCTAGCATATTATGTTGGACCGGTATATTATACTGGAACTCCAGTATATTATGTTGGAGTTCCACTATACTTATGCTGGAACTCCAGTATATTATGCTAGAGTATTTTTCGGATTTTAAATAGTGTTTTCGTTCAGATTTATCTTTACATGAAAAGTGATTAAATTTCGATTATTTTTAAATTTGTGGCTATTATTGAATGACTACTTGTAAATCTAGTTATTTTTTAATTTCTCCCGAAAAATCAAAAGCACAAGATTAGAGGATTTGAACATCTAAAACCTTTTTGTCCAACTAAAACATTGATGATGGTGTTGGAGATTTTGGCACACGTCATTAGCACACCAGAGTACAGTCCAGTAGGAACTAGTTCATTGTATAAAGACCAAAAATACATAAAATTAAAAGATAAAGTGATAGTTCTGGCCCCATTTGGAATCAAAGAATTTGGCATTTCTAACTTTCAATCACAGCCATTACTTTAGGTTGTTGCTAGCACAGTCAGCTACTAGAGCGCATCCAATAGATAATATACAAATTGCAAATTGATGTGTGGCTATAGTTCCATATTTTAGCACATTATTTACATTGTATTTTAGGTACGTTAATGCTAAACTACATTTTATTTGCGCGTAATGGAGTCTATTTTATGTGTAGGTACATTGGAGATGAAAGTAGAGCAAAAGAAATATTTAAAGTCAAAAGCGTGCTCGAAAACAGTTGAAAAAAAGAAAGAAAGAAATGAGAAGCGGAAAAATAAGGAAGCTGGCGAAGCGAGCTACTGAGCTCGCGTTAGGGCTGGCGAGGCGAGCCTTTGAGCTCGCGTGGCAGCAGGCGACGCGAGGTTGAGCTCGCGTGGAGGTAGGCGTCGCATGGTCTGGGGCGAGGTTCATCTCGCATTTTACCTCGCGAGGCACGGTTTGAGGCGAGCCTGATCCGGATTTTGAAGGCTTACTTCGTCTCCTTGTTTGACTAGGACGTGGGCTATGTCATTTAGGTCTTTTCATATACATATAAATAGACATTAAACACCACTTTTGAAGGAGTTTTGCGACCGGAGACAAGAATAGCTCGTGGAACACCCGTTGGGGAAAGAATCATCGATTTCTATATTCCTTCATCTTTACTTTGTAATTTATTTATGCAAAATACTTGGTATATTGTTACTATGAGTATGAGTAGCTAAACTTCTAATCTAGGATTTTGATGGAACCTATTGGAGGATGAATTTCTTGTTATGTTAATATAGATTTGACATAGTTTTTCTCTATTTGTTCAACTATGTTTATATTGTGGTTGGTTGAAGAGCTCTTAATCGACTATGCCTATTTAGTGTGTATTACTTGGAAGAGAGTGCATATTTAGGTAGTAGTTGAACAACATCACTCCTAACGTATATGAGGGATCAATACGGAGGGATTAAAGGTGGGATTAGGAATAACGAAATCTTGGTGCGATCCGAGTGAGCCATACTTAGTGCCATCTAGCGTAATTCGGAAGAATATGTCTAGTAAATTGTGGTAGTTACTCGATAGAGAATGACGACACTCCGAGAGCTCATGATCGTAAGAGAAAACTTAGGCAAATTTATAGAAAACGTAGCGGAAAGGATTCCGACAATAGGGGAAATCATAATCTTAGATCATTCCATATCTTGTCTACAACTTGTTCGTAGTTAGTCATTAATTACTGCATTTTCATAACTAGATCTTTAGTAGTAAACATCCAATTTGTTATTTAAACATTTTTGAAGATTGATTGCGTGAATTTGTGCGAGTCTTGTAGTTGTGCTTAATAGGTTAATTCCCTGTGGGATTCGACTCCAGACTTGTTAACCGAAATATATTTGCAACGACCGCTTAGTCCTTTTTGTAAGGCATAGTTGGGCGAGATCAAATTTTGGCGTCGTTGCCGGGGAGTTAACGGTGTTATTAATTGCAGCTAAAAGAAGTACTAGAATTCTTAGTGTAGTAAATTTTCTTCATTTTAAACTAAATACATTGAAATTCTAGCGTGTGTAGTCTTGGGTGTTACAAGTGCATGCCTAGAAACTCCTCAAGAACTGGTGAATTATTCGAAGCATTATCAGATCCTGAGAAAGTTTTTAAGGCATTGAATCATGCAAACAAGAAGGTCAAACAGCAATAGAACTCAACAGAACAAATCGAACCAGACATGGATGACGGAATAGAACATCCAAACAACAACAAAAACAATACGAATGACCCGAACAATCAGGGTGTGGTGCCTCTTGTGCCAGAAGCAGCATTATATGGTTGGGCACAACCTATCGCCGAAAATCTGGCAACCGCAATTGCAGTCCCTCATATGCAAGCAGAATCATTTCAAATCACAAACAACATGCTACGTTTGTTGCAGAACAAGGGACTGTTCTAAGGGTCTTACATTGAAGATCCTCAGCAGCATCTGAAAAATTTCATGTTGATATGTGTCAGGAAAAGGCAACCTAATGTGACACTGGAAGCAATAAAGCTGCTATTGTTTCCATTCTCGGTGACGGGAGAGGCTCAGATGTCACACCCCAAAACCGAGGGACATGACCGGCACTCGACCGGGTAGCCCCAGTCTAGCGGACCTGGGTGCCTTTCCTATCCCACGTGTTACCCCGTGTTTTCATTACTTATTAATCAAAAGAAATTTCCATTATAATTAAAACACCTTTTCACGAAATATACAATAACATCATGGTTACTTAGCGCGGTCTATAACTTACATTGCCCAATATACCAAAATACATGTTACATAAGTTCGTAACCCACATTTACTTTCTACGGAGCCTCTAAAGATACACAGGATAATATAGTACTTGCCGGGAACAAGGCTCCGGCTATACCTTACACAAAAACCAAAATAAGACTCCGGAATAAAAGCGGCATGAGCCACGCAGGGCCCCGAGAGGAAAGGGGCTCACCAATACAGCTGACGGAAGATGGAGGGGAGCTACGGTCGATGGACTGGAGTACCTGCTATGGATCCACCTACAATCATAACACGAATGCAGCGCCCCCGGCAAAAGGGACGTCAGTACATTTGAATTGTGCTGGTATGTATGAACAAACTTTGCCCTAAGCAAACTCAAACCATACACAAGTAACAAGTGATAATGGAATCAGCAATCAAATACACATGAAAGGAAATAATTAAGCCAAACAAATTTACAATCTCTCTATTTCCCCTTCAACATTTTTCACATCAATGATTTCACAGCTTTCTCATATTTTCATTTCAATAGTGATTTCGATCACTTTCCACCCTTATTACCTCGGCCACCCTTATCACCACAACCCACACCTTATTACTTCGTGTTGCGGCGCGCAACCCGATCCCACCGAGCAATCACAATTCACAAACAACACAACACCAACAACACTTCACAAAGAACAACAACAACAATTCTCGAGAAGTACAACAACAATTCTTAAGGAATAAAAACAACAATACCATTCCCACCATATTCAACAACTCATATGCATTTTGTGTCAAAACAATAATTGCCCATGACAAGCCATATATATATATATATATATATATTATTACCACAGTTGTTCCAATTGCATCATTTATTTCTCAGCTCTTACCACATAACACTTTCACAATCACACACTTGGTTTATTGCCAATTACTCGCACCTTTATTTCGGGAGACTTAACCACAAACACTCAAATCATACCAATCACAAGAATTTCACACATAACCCGCGTAGATATCACATACCAAATATTCGTACACCAAACAAGGTGATTTTACAAAGGTCAAAGTTAGCCATACATACCTGGAGCCGAATTCCCTTTTAATTTCTACTTTCAACTTCACCAAAAAGCCTAGCAACGTCAATCTAGTGCACAAATTAACACATATTTCTTAGAATCGAAGTTCACAATCATTACCCGAACACTTTTAGATTATCAACCCTCCTCTGAACAATTCTTTACTCCTACTCAATTCCTCTTACCAGATTTTAGGTTTTAAAAGACATGCATGAATGTTTTCAACCTCTATTATCAAGAATAAATGCATGAGACTCCCCTCCCCCCCTAGTTAAACCTGAAAATTTATGAAAATAGGTTAGGGATTTTACCTGCAAGAATGGGGATGAAGATACTCACTTTGGAATTTCCCGGCCTGGTTAGTTTTGAAGGACCAATTTGAAGAAGATGAACTCTCTCTCAAGAACCCTCTCTTCCCTCTCTCTTATTTTGTTCAGAAAACTCATTAAAATGAGGGGTTGGGGTGTTTTATTAAAAAGGGGGTCGGGTTTAAAATATAGAAAATTAGGAGCCCGAGTCAGGTCTGCGGTCGCACTTTGCGATCGCAGATACGAAATGCGGTCCGCAGAATGGACCGCAAAAAGTGTTCCAAAAATCTAATTCTTCTGTATGGGTCTGCGGAGGAAATACGGTCCGCATACCCAATTTACGGTCGCATAATGGACCGTATTTTTTACGATAAATTGCCTGGCACATGACTCATTTTGCGATAGAAATGTGGTCCGCATATCAGTTATGCGGTCGCATAATGGACTGCATTTTGACCTTTATTTTAACCAAATCACTGACTCATTATGCGGCAGAAATGCGGTCCGCATACTTGATTTGCGACCGCATTCTAGACCGTAAAATAGCACTTTTCTGGAAAAACTTGGTTCTTTGATTTTTAAATACTTAGATCAGTACAATGGGTCAGAGCCGCGGCGAGCTTGCTCGCCGCGAAGAGTTTTACACATTCCCAACACATATCCGGACCCTGACCCTACGAGCTACTGGGTTTTGAGCACACATTTTTTTCACGGGGCCTTACATTCTCCCCCACTTAAAATCATTCGTCCTCGAATGAGGATTTGGAAAAAAAAAATCAGTTGGTTTTGAAATCATGATATGTAGACTCCAAATTTCACTAACTCCCATATTTTAGGAAAATTTTGCCAGAGTTTCCTTTGTAATTTAGACATATCTACCTGTCAGAGAGCCCGCGAAACACAATTCCAAGCACCATTACCCAATTACAACTATCCCTACAGCTGGTATACAATTCATTGTCTCAACATTTGCACATATTCAATTACTTGCTATATTTTGCACATAAATTGGTCGCTTCAATGAGTCCCACATAATTTAACCGCTTCAACATACTACATGCATATAAATAAATCATTACCAATATACACTACCATTAGTCGCTTACTTATCACGTGAGTTTTCATAAAACTTTCATTTACCAAAAAGAGGTTCACATGACTTGAACAATCACAACACATACTATTCTTACACCACTAGAGGGATTTCAATAGTAAGGCATTTAGGAAGAAAAAATGGGGTGTCTTTGTACAAAATTGAACACAGCATCAGTTTGTTTAGGGATAAGAGTTCGCACGATTACTACTAGACTTGTTCAAACAGATAGGGATATTTTTCCTTCATTTCCTTTTCCGCTTCCCATGTGGCTTCCTCAACTTGTTGATTTTGCCATAATACCTTAACTGAAGCAACTTCCTTATTTCTCAATTGACGGACTTGCCTATCAAGAATAGCAACCGGAACCTCTTCATATGACAACTCTTCATTAACCTCGATAGTCTCGACTGGAACAATGGTGGATGGATCTCCAACCACTTTCTTCAACATGGACACATGGAACACCGGGTGCACTAATGACATTTCAGGAGGCAATTCCAGCCTATAAGCCACCTGACCTACCCTCTGAGCGATCCGATACGGCCCGACATACCTAGGACTCAACTTCCCCTTTTTCACGAATCGCATGACTCTCTTCATAGGAGATACCCTCAAGAACACCCAATCATCAACTTGAAATTCCAATTCCCTTCGATGAACGTCGGCATAGGATTTATGGCGACTCTGAGCAGTTTTCATCCTTTCCTGAATGACTATAACCTTCTCCATAGCCTGGTGCACGAGATCTGGCCCTATCAATTCTGCTTCACCCACTTCAAACCATCCAATCGGAGACCTTCACCTCCTTCCGTACAATGCCTCAAATGGGGCCATCTGAATGCTAGCATGAAAGCTGTTATTGTAAGCAAACTCTATAAGTGGCAAGTGATCATCCCAATTACCTTTGAAATCCAAGACACAATCCCGCAACATGTCTTCAAGCGTTTGAATAGTCCGTTCTGCTTGATCGTCAGTCTGAGGATGGAAAGCTGTGTTGAGATTTACCTGAGTACCCAAACCTTGCTGAAATTTCTTCCAAAAGTTAGCTGTGAACTGGGCCCCTCGATCTGAGATAATAGAAAGTGGAGTGCCATGAAGCCTTACTATTTTCTTGATATACAACTTAGCATATTGCTCTGCAGTATCGGTGGACTTGACTGGCAAAAAGTGAGCTGATTTGGTGAGTCGATCCACTATTACCCAAATTGAGTCGAATTTGCGCTGAGTGCGAGGTAACCCCACCATGAAATCCATGTTGATCATTTCCCATTTCCACATTGGTATTTCCATAAGCTGAGTTAACCCACCGGGCCGCTGATGCTCCGCTTTTACTTGCTGACAATTCGGACACTTAGATACAAAGTCTGCCACACCCCTCTTCATACGTTCCACCAATAAATTTCCTTGAGATCATGATACATTTTCGTAGAACCTGGGTGCACGAAATACCTGGAAATATGAGCCTCCGCCATTACCCTCTCCCAAAGCTTATCCACATCCGGAACACATAGCCTACCTTGACATCGCAATACACCATCCTCGCCGCCGAGTAAAAATGCCGAAGTCTTGTTATTCAAAACTGCTTCCTTCATCTGAGCCAATGCTGGATCAACAAACTGCTTTTCCTTGACTTCCGCTACAAGTGACGATTCTGCCCATTATGCACCATAACATCCCCCTCGCCCGAGGCCGAAACGCAAACCCCAAGACTGGCCAATTGATAAACCTCCCGAGCCAAGGGCCTTTGATCCGCTCGCAAATGAGCCAAACTACCCATAGACTTCCGACTGAGGGCGTCGGCCACCACATTCGCCTTCCTTGGATGATACAAAATATTCATATCATAATCTTTGAGCAATTCTAACCACCGTCGCTGCCCTAAATTCAATTCCTTATGCTTGAACAAATACTGGAGACTCTTGTGGTCTGAAAACACATCCACATGGACCCCGTAAAGATAATGCCGCCATATTTTCAAAGCAAAAACAACTGCCGCAAGCTCCAAATCGTGCGTCGGATAACTCTTCTCGTGATTCTTGAGCTGCCTCGAAGCATACGCTATAACCTTCCCATGTTGCATCAACACACACCCCAAACCAACCCTGGAGGCATCGCAACAAACCACAAATCCTTCCGTGCCTTTCGGCAAGGTCAATATCGGTGCCGAGGTCAACCTTGAATTCAATTCCTGAAAGCTTTTCTCACAAGCGTCGGACCATTGGAACTTAACTGCCTTCTGCGTCAACTTGGTCAATGGGGAGGCGAGGGTAGAGAATCCCTCCACAGACCTCCGATAATACCCTGCTAAACCCAAGAAGCTACGAATCTCCGTCGGGGTCGTGGGTCTAGGCCAATCTTTTACTGCCGCAATCTTCTGGGGGTCTACCTGAATCCCTTCACTAGAAACAACATGACCCAAAAAGGCAACGGACTCCAACCAAAACTCACATTTCGAAAATTTAACATACAACTGGTGCTGATGAAGAGTCTGCAAAACTGCCCTGAGGTGACTGGCATGATCTTCCCGGCTCCGCGAATAAACAAGGATGTCGTCAGTGAAAACAATCACGAAGGAGTCTAGCAATGGCTTGAAGACCCGATTCATAAGATCCATAAAAGCTGTCGGGGCGTTGGTTAGCCCAAAGGACATGACCAAGAATTCAAAGTGACTATAGCGAGTCCTAAAAGCGGTCTTGGGAATATCCTGCTCCCTAATCTTCAATTGGTGATACCCGGACCGTAGATCAATTTTGGAGAAGAACCTTGCACTTTGCAATTGGTCGAACAAATTATCTATCCGAGGCAAAGGATATTTATTCTTGATGGTGACTTTGTTGAGCTGACGATAATCAATACACATCCGGAGCGACCCATCCTTCTTACTGACAAAGAGAACCGGAGCACCCCACGGCGACACACTTGGCCGTATAAACCCCTTTTCTAACAAATCCTTCAGCTGCTCCTTTAACTCCCTTAACTCTGCTGGAACCATTCTGTACGGTGGAATAGATATTGGCTGCGTATCTGGCAATACATCAATCCCGAAATCAATCTCCCTATCTGGCGGAATTCCTGGAAGCTCGTCCGGAAACACTTCAAGAAACTCATTTACGACTGGCACGGACTCAGGGGTAGACACTTCTGACGTGGTGTCCGCCACCCGGACCAAATGGTAGATACACCCCTTCTTAATCATCTTTGAAGCCTTAAGGTTGGAAATAAACCTACCCTTCGGCACCACACCATTCCCCTTCCACTCGATAACCGGCTCATTAGGGAACTCGAGTCTCATGACTCTCGTTCGGCAGTCAAGTTTAGAAAAGCACGAATAAAGCCAGTCCATACCCATAATCACATCAAAATCCACCATTCCAAGCTCGATAAGATCGGTTGTGGTAACACGACCACATACCGTGACAACACAATTCCTATAAACTCGCGAGGTTGTGATAGAATCACCAACCGGAGTCGATACGGAGAACGACTCATGAAGCTGTTTGGGTTCTATCCCAAAACTTGAAGCAATGAATGGGGTGACATAAGACAAGGAGGACCCCGGATCAACAAGAGCATAACAATCAATGGCCTAAACAGACAAGATACCTGTAACTACATCTGGAGAAGCTTCTGCACTCTGGAGACCGCTCAAAGCATAAAACCGACTGGGTCCACCTCTACCACGATCTCCACCCCTACCTGCTGGGGCTGGAGGATGCACATATGATGTGGAGGTTGAAGAATCGGATGACTGAGCAAATCCCCTACCCACGCCCTGACTGGGCGCACGACAGTCCCGCTGGATATGACCTCTCACCCCGCATCTAAAACTCACCGGGATATCCAAATAACAAGTCTCTGTATGGAATCTCCCGCACTTGGGGCATGGAGCCCTCCCCTGCTGCTGTGATCTCCCTCCCGAACGGCCGGACTGATGGGATCTCCTACTGCCTGAACCTGGTCTCAAGTGACTGCTCTGCTGATAACTGTGTACAGATGGTGGTGCGCCCGCTGAGGATTGAGCATATGACTGGGATGGCCCTGATGGCCCTCTCCCCTGAGCTGATCTCCCTGAGTGACCCACTGATCGGGCCCTGCTGTTACTCTCCCTTTCCGCCCGTATCTTCAACTTCCTAGCCTCTGTGGCCCGAGCGAATCCCACAATCTTCCCATAATTCATATCCGAGTGTAAGGCCGCTGTGGCAGCCTCATTCACCACCAAAGGACTAAGGCCCTTAACGAATCGCCGAACTCGAGCATCCATGGTCGACACAAACTGAGGAGCATACTTGGACAATCTCACAAACTCCATGTGGTACTCCCAAGCACTCATACTGCCCTGCTTGAGAACCTCGAACTCAGTGGCACGGGCTGCCACTGTCTCGGCAGGCAAGAAATGGTCCATAAATGCATCTACAAACTCATCCCATCTGGCCGGAGGTCTTCCTTCCTCACGGGAATCCTCCCACATCTCGAACCATGAATACGCTGCTCCCCTCAACCTGTATGAAGCCAACTCAACTCCCTCCGTCTCTGAAGCCTTCATTACTCGAAGGGTCTTGTACATCTCATCAAGGAAATCCTGCGGATCGGCCTCTGGGTTTGTGCCTGAGAACTCTGGAGGGGCTAACCGCAAAAACTGGTTGACTCTGGAACTGGCGGAATCTCCCTGACCGCTAGAGGATGTAGGGGTATCATGAGATCTCTGGGCCTGAGCGGCCACTAACTGGGTCAACATACGGATGGCTCCTCTAAGGTCCTCATCAGGAACCCCGGGACCGGAAGCTGGAACTGCATCAGAATTAGGAATATCGGCGGGAGGGATGGTAGCACCCCCTGCCGCAGCAGGAATAGGAACACTTTGGTCTGGGATAGACGGGCCAGGTAGATTCAAGACCGGGGAGTCACTCTCACCCACGGCATCAGGTACATGATTCATAGCCTCACTTGGGGTGGCGTTGGCCCGAAGGCTGAGTCTAGCTCTCTTCTTAGGTGCCATTACTGAAAAATTCGGAACAGAGCACGAGTTAGACATAGATACTTCCACATTTCACTTCATCGCACGATATAGAATAACAAAGAAGAGGGTAATTTCCTAAATGTCCATGCAGCCCCCTACTTATAGATATGGTCGACAACACACCGATAAGAAGGGCTCTACTAGACACGGCTCCGAGACATCCTAGGACTCTTTCAAAACCTTAGGCTCTGATACCAAGTTTGTCACGCCCCAAAACCGAGGGACATGACCGGCACTCGACCGGGTAGCCCAAGTCAAGCGGACCTGGGTGCCTTTCCTATCCCACGTGTTACCCCGTGTTTTCATTACTCATTAATCAAAAGAAATTGCCATTATAATTAAAACACCTTTTCACGAAATATACAATAACAGCATGGTTACCTAGCGCGGTCTACAACTTACATTGCCCAACATACCAAAATACATGTTACATAAGTTCGTAACCCACATTTACTGTCTACGGAGCCTCTAAGATAGACAGGATAATATAGTACTTGCCGGGAACAAGGCTCCGGCTATACCTTACACAAAAACCAAAATAAGACTCCGGAATAAAAGCGGCATGAGCCACGCAGGGCCCCGAGAGGAAAGGGGCTCACCAATACAACTGACGGAAGATGGAGGGGAGCTACGGTCGGTGGACTGGAGTACCTGCTATGGATCCACCTACAATCATAACACGAATGTAGCGCCCCCGGCAAAAGGGACGTTAGTACATTTGAATTGTACTGGTATGTATGAACAAACTTTGCCCTAAGCAAACTCAAACCATACACAAGTAACAAGTGATAATGGAATCAACAATCAAATACACATAAAAGAAAACAATCAAGCCAAACAAATTTACAATCTCTCCATTTCCCCTTCAACATTTTTCACATCAATGATTTCACAGCTTTCTCATATTTTAATTTCAATAGTGATTTCGATCACTTTCCATCCTTATCACCACAACCTACACCTTATTACTTCGTGTTGCGGCGCGCAACCCGATCCCACCGAGCAATCACAATTCACAAACAACACAACAACAACAACAACACTTCACAAAGAACTACAACAACAATTCTCGAGAAGTACAACAACAATTCTTAAGGAATAACAACAACAATACCATTCCCACCATATTTCACAACTCATATGCATTTTGTGTCACAACAATAATTGCCCACGACAAGCCATATATATATTATTACCACAGTTGTTCCAATTGCATCATTTGTTTCTCAGCTCTTACCACACAACACTTTCACAATCACACACTTGGTTTATTGCCAATTACTCACACCATTATATCGAGAGTCTTAACCACGAACACTCAAATCATACTAATCACAAGAATTTCACACATAATCCACGTAGATATCACATACCAAATATTCGTACACCAAACAAGGTGATTTTACAAAGGTCAAAGTTAGCCATACATACCTGGAGCCGAATTCCCTTTTAATTTCTACTTTCAACTTCACCAAAAAGCCTAGCAACGTCAATCTAGTGCACAAATTAACACATATTTCTTAGAATCGAAGTTCACAATCATTACCCGAACACTTTTAGATTATCAACCCTCCTCTGAACAATTCTTTACTCCTACCCAATTCCTCTTACCGAATTTTAGGTTTTAAAAGACATGCATGAATGTTTTCAACCTCTATTATCAAGAATAAATGCATGAGACTCCCCTCCCCCCCTAGTTAAACCTGAAAATTTATGAAAATAGGTTAGGGATTTTACCTGCAAGAATGGGGATGAAGATACTCACTTTGGAATTTCCCGGCCTGGTTAGTTTTGAAGGACCAATTTGAAGAAGATGAACTCTCTCTCAAGAACCCTCTCTTCCCTCTCTCTTATTTTGTTCAGAAAACTCATTAAAATGAGGGGTTGGGTGTTTTATTAAAAAGGGGGTCGGGTTTAAAATTTAGAAAATTAGGAGCCCGAGTCAGGTCTGCGGTCGCACTTTGCGATCGCAGATACGAAATGCGGTCCGCAGAATGGACCGCAAAAAGTGTTCCAAAAATCTAATTCTTTTGTATGGGTCTGTGGAGGAAATACGGTCCGCATACCCAACTTGCGGTCGCATAATGGACCGCATTTTTTACGATAAATTGCCTGGCACATGACTCATTTTGCGATAGAAATGTGGTCCGCATATCAGTTATGCGGTCGCATAATGAACCGCATTTTGACCTTTATTTTAACCAAACCACTGACTCATTATGCGGCAGAAATGCGGTCCGCATACTTGATTTGCGACCGCATTCTAGACCGCAAAATAGCACTTTTCTGGAAAAACTTGGTTCTTTGATTTTTAAATACTTAGATCAGTACAATGGGTCAGAGCCGCGGCGAGCAAGCTCGCCGCGAAGAGTTTTACACATTCCCAACACATATCCGGACCCTGACCCTACGAGCTACTGGGTTTTGAGCACACATTTTTTTCACGGGGCCTTACATCAGACTTGGATTAATTTACTCCCCATAAACTCCATCACTACTTGGGAGGAATTAGTCAAGCAATGTTTGAATAAATTCTACCCACCCAATAAAACTGCTAAACAAGTAGATGAGATATTGAGCTTCAGACAGAGACCAACAGAAACAATACAAGAAACGTGGGAGAGGTTCAAGGGTATGCTGGTTAAGTGTCCACATCATGGCATTCCAGATCAGATTTTTGCGCAGAGGTTGTATATGGGATTGGCAGCTTAAAGGCAAACGTTGATGCTTTAGCGGGTGGAGCATTTTTGAGCAAATCATTCAGAGAATGCAAGATCCTACTTGATAAAATGGCTCAAAACTCAAGATGGATTACAAGAGACTCTACGATCACACTTGTAGTTCACTCAGTGGCTTTGGACCCAAACAACTCCATAGCCGAAAATATGGCCACTCTGATGACGCAAATGAGTATCCTCACCAAAAAGATCGATGAATTAGGCCATAAGCAGCAGGTACACATAGTTGACGCGACTAATAGGGGCTTATGTACACCATGCATTAAACAACTATATGTATGCTCTTGGAGTGCGGAAAGTGACAACCAGCACTATTAGGAAGATACGAACTAATAGCAACAGAATACTGGAGCTATGCGACCACAGGGTCAAGTTGTGCCTTACCAAAGGCAACAGGGATACAACGAGCAAAATCAGCAGCTAGCTTATCAACAACCTTAACAACAACAGATAGTGAGACAAGATGATGGGTTTTCTGAAATTAAAGGAATGGTGCAACAACTGATTGGGTCCAATGGAAAAATGCAAGAGAAAGTGGACTCACATGAATCGGCGATAAAAGGTTCAATTAGGACAGATATCAATGGCTCTGAATAATCGCCCCCAAGGGACGTTACCTGCAGACACACAAGTCAATCCAAAAGAGTTGGGCCCGAAACAGCTTATGGCAGTGAGTCTAGGATATGGTAAAGATCTAGATCTAGAGCAAGAAATTGCTCCCGAAAGTCGACCAACTGAAACACTTGTGCTAGTACCCATTAAGATAGATGATTCAACAGGGTTAATTAAGGTGACTATACAACATGCACGAGAGAGCACAAGCAAAGAAAAAGAGGTTGCGAAGGAGACTGAGGTAGCACAAGAAACGATAGTAAAAGCAGAGGCTGAGCAGGATGAAACTCAAATCATAGAAAGGAAGAGACCTCCAAAACCATTCCCTCAGAGATTGGCCAAATATCAGAAGGATGAGCAGTATAAGAAATTCATGGAGATGTTGAAACAAATCCAGGTGAACATTCCACTGATTGATGCCTTGAGGGAGATGCCTGGGTATGACAAAATAATGAAGAATTTGATGTCTCGCAAGTTCAAATTCCAAGACTTGGCCATTTTTACACTAATCCAGACTTGTAGTGCTGTCGTACCGAGACCCATAGCTAAGAAGTTGTCAAACCCAGGGAGTTTCACAATCCCATGCACAATAGCCAAGTATGTTTTTTCTAAAGCATTGTGTGATTTGGGAGCAAGCACAAACTTGATGCCCTTGGCTATCTACAAAAGGTTAGGCATTGGAAGAGAAAGACCCACATCCATGTTACTATAGCTAGCCGACCGGACAGTGAAGAAGCCATCAGGTATCCTTGATGAAGTACTGGTGCGGTTTGGAAATTTTGTGTTTCCAACAGATTTTGTCATTCTAGACTGTCGGGTTGACGAGGAGATTCCCATAATTTAGGGAAGACCATTCTTGGTCACTGGGAGAGCTCTAATTGATTGTGAAACTGGAGAGCTAAAAATGAGACTGAACGATGAAGAGATAACATTCAATGTGCAGAAGTCTATGCGGTGACCAAATGAATTTGCTAATTGTTCTCTAATAGAAGTTGTGGATGTAATTTTGGAGGAGGAAGATGAGACCGTGAACGCTAAAGACCCTCTAGCAGCCTATCTTATGAACTTAGAAGAAGTAAATGGAGAGGACTTGGCGGAGTGGTTTTTGGCTCTTGAAGGCCAAGGGTTCTGGAAAAGAGAGCTTGAATTTGAGTTTTGCACTTACAAGAAAGAAAGACTCCTCCAACTAAGCCATCAATTGAAGAGCCGCCACAGTTGGAACTGAAACCACTACCACCTCACCTCAGGTATGCTCTCTTAGGACCTAACTCAACTTTACCTGTTATTATCTCATCTGGTTTGTTAGATGTGCAGGAAGAATAACTTTTGCAAGTATTAATAAAGTGCAAAACTGCAATTTGTTGGACCATTGCAGACATTGAGGGTATCAGCCCGGCCTTCTGTATGCATAATATTTTACTGGAAGATGGCCACAAGCCTTCCAGAGAACATCAAAGAAGGCTGAACCCCAACATGAAAGAAGTTGTAAAAAAGGAGGTGATAAAGTGGTTAGATGCGGGGATCATTTTCCCCATCTCCGACAGCAACTGGAATAGCCCAGTTCAATGTGTGCCAAAGAAAGGTCGAATGACTGTAGTGCAAAACGAGAACAACGAGTTGATCTCAACAAGAACAGTCACGGGATGGCGAATTTGCATGGACTATAGAAGGTTGAATAAGGCCACCCAAAAAGACCATTTCCCTTGCTGTTCATTGATCAGATGTTGGATAGATTGGCTGGGAGGTCCCACTACTACTTCCTAGATGGATACTCGGGGTATAATAAGATCTCTATTGCCCCGGAAGATAGAGAGAAAATGTCATTCACCTGTCCATATGGCATCTATGCTTTCTGGAGAATGTCATTCGGCCTATGCAATGCACCCGCCACATTTCAAAGGTGCATGATGGCCATCTTCACAGATATGGTATAAGACATAATGGAGGTCTTCAGGGATGATTTCTCAGTGGTGGGAGACTCATTCGATGATTGCCTAAAGAATCTGAAAAGAGTGCTAAAAAGATGTGTGGAGACTAATCTGGTGCTAAATTGGGAAAAGTGCCATTTCATGGTATAGGAAGGTATAGTCTTGGGGCACCTAGTGTCAAGTAAGGGCATTGAGGTGGATCGTGCAAAGGTTGATGTGATAGAAAAGCTACCACTACCCACTTCCGTCAAAGCAATAAGGAGTTTCCTTGGCCACATCGGTTTCTACAAATGGTTCATAAAAGATTTCTCCAAAATTGCTAACCCCTTGTGTAAATTGCTTGAAAAAGATCACCCTTTTGTGTTTTCTAATGATTGCAGGGTAGCGTTTGAAGAGTTGAAGAAGAAGTTGGTGACTGCACCAATCATAGTGGCCCCCGACTGGGGGAAACCTTTCGTGCTGATGTTCGATGCAAGTGACTATGCTGTAGGAGCAGTTCTTGGGTAGCAAAAAGATAAAGTCATGTATCCGATCTACTATGCAAGTAGGACCTTGAGCGGCGCCCAACTGAACTACACAGTGACAGAGAAAGAGATGGTAGCTGTGGTGTTCACATTCGATAAATTCAGGTCATACCTGATAGGCTCAAATTTCACGACCCGGATTTCACACCTTCGGGCATCGTGATGGCACCTACTCGTGAAATCTAGGCAAGCCGGCAGTTACAGTTTTACCATTATTATTATTATTAACTCAAACAGGAACAGATAATAACTAAAAACAAAATAATTATGAAATGCGGACGTGACATAGCAATCCAACAATTCTAATACGTAACTACCCCCAATGATCTGGTGTCACAATCCACGAACGATTAAGATCTACTACAAATATAAGTCTGAAAGAAGTACAACTGTTCTCGAAATAGAAGATACAGAAGAAACTAAAACGGGGAAAAGGGGACTTTAGGCTTTGGGAACGCCAGCAGATCTATCTTGGTCTCCTAGGACTGAAGGCAGCAACCTTAAATCTACTCACAAGTTCCGGCACCGAAATCTGCACAAAAAGTGCAGAGTGCAGTATCAGTACAACCGACCTCATGTACTGGTAAGTGTCGAGCCTAACCTCGGCGAAGTAGTGACGACGCTAGGACATGACAACCATACAAACCTGTGCAGTTAAATCATATACGAGCAGAACAATAATAGCAGCAGAATAACAGATAAAGATGGGGAGGGGAACATGCTACGGGCAATATCAAGTTCTGACAGTTATCCAACAGAGAAGCAAAATAAACACCATATATGTATCAACAGGAATAATGAAATAGTAACACGTGAACGATATCACCCTTCCTGCATTTGCTCTCGTCCTCACCATAAGAAACAACAAAAACGGCATGACATCACCCTTCGTGCATTAACTCTCACAATCATGGCACGGCATCACCCTTTATGCATTAACTCTCAAATCATGGCACGACATCACCCTTCGTGAATTAACACTTGCAATATCAGCACGGCATCACCCTTCGTGCATTAACACTCTCTCACAATATCATGCACGGCATCACCCTTCATGATTTACACTCATCCTTACCCAAAAAGTAGAAACAATACATCCCGGCAAGGGAATCAACAATAACCAATTTCATTTCAACAATTAACTTCACAAAGTAACTCTCAACTTGAGTCAATACTCAATAATGATCAAATACTCAACAATAGCATAAAACTTGCTCAAGATAGAGAAACATCATTTTAAGCATGAATAGTACGTGATAAGAGACATAATGGTCACAGTATAAGACTCACTTGCATGATCAACATCAACGTATAGATACTCGTCACCATGCCTATACGTCGAACTCAATACTAACACATAGCAAATAAGACAACAACACTTATTCCCTCAAGCTAAGGTTAGACCAAACACTTACCTCGATTCCACGGCCAAGATCAAGCCTCAATTACCGCTTTACCTCTCTGTCCCACTTCCAATCCGCTTGAATCTAGTCATAATTTACTTAATAACATCAATAAACGCTAAATAAACCAATTCTAATGCATGAGTATAGATTTCCCAATGTTTCCCCGAAAAGATAAAAACCGATCTCGGTCTCGCTTAGTCAAAACTCAAAGTTCAAACCAAAACCCGATTACCCATTCACCCACGAACCCAAATATGCAATTGGTTTTGAAATCCGACCTCAATTCGAGGTCCAAATCCCCAAATTTTGAAATTCCTAATTGCTACCCAAGATCACCCAATTTCCCATGAAAAGCACTAGATTTTAAGACGAAATCATGTAAAAAGATGAAATAGATTGAAGAAAAAGAGTTAAGATTCATTTACCTATGATTTGGGGAAGAACTTGCTCTAGGAAAATCGCCCTTTGGAGTTTAGGTTTTGAAATTTTGAAGAATGAAGTGAAAATCCCGTCCAAGACCCCTTTTTCTCAGCTGCAGATGTCGCATTTGCGACAAGAGCTTCGCATTTGCGAAGCTCGCAAATGCGAGAAAGGCATCCAATTGTGAACCTTCCGCACTTCTGCTGCTATCGCAAATGCGAGCCATTTGGTCGCAAATGCGAAATCCCCTTGCCCTGTTCCCTTCGCAAATGCGAATAAAAGTTCGCAATTGCGAACATGCCCAGGCCCAGCTTCCTTCGCATTTGCGATGGAAGCCTCGCAATTGCCAAGCCTGAGAGGCTCGCAAATGCGAAGCCTGATCTCGCAATTGCGAGATCATTGCGAGATCAGAGGCCTGCAACTCTGCTGAAGCATACCGGCAAATTCTCTAAGTTAAAAATCACTCTGTAGCCTATCCAAAACTCTCCCGAACCCTCGCGGCTCCAACCCAAACATGCAAACAAGTCTAAAAACATCATACGGACTTGCTCGCGCCATCAAATCGCCAAAATAATATCTTAAACAACAAATTTGACACCAAAACTGATGAATACCTCAAGATAGTTCAAAATTTCTATTTTCTCAACCAAGGGTCCGATTTATATCAAATCTCTTCCGTTTTTCACCAAATTTCACAGATATGACTTAAATATTATAACGGACCTATACCGGGCTCCGAAACCAAAATATGGGCTCGATACCATCAAGTTCCAACACTATTCTATTTCTAAAAACCTTTATATTCCAGCAAACAATTTTCTTTAAAAACTTTTTTCTCGGGCTAGGGACCTCGGAATTCGATCCCGAGCATACGCCTAAGTCCCATATTTTACAACGGACCCTACGGGACCATCAAATCATAGGTCCGGGTTCGTTTACCAAAAATGTTGAACGAAGTCAACTTTAATCAATTTTAAAGGCCAAATTCAATATTTTTCTTAAATTTCACATAAAAGCTTTTCGAAAATGCGCCCGGACTGTGCACGCAAATCAAGGAGAAAGAAAATGAGGTTTTCAAGGCCTCGGAACCCCGATTCGGGTTCTAAAACAAAAGATGACCCTTTGGGTCATCACATTCTCCACCTCTAAAACAACCGTTCGTCCTCGAACGGACATAGAAAAGTACCTGAGTCGGTGAAAAGATGGGGATATCGGCTCCGCATATCGGACTCGGATTTCCAGGTCGCTGCCTCAACAAGCTGACCTCTTCACTGCACACGAACTGAGGGGAAATTCTTCGATCTCAACTGACGAACCTGCCGCTCTAGAATAGCTACCGACTCTTCCTCATAGGTCAAGTCCTTGTCCAACTGGACAGTGCTGAAGTCTAACACGTGGGATGGATCACCGTGATACTTCCGAAGCATAGACACATGAAACACTGGATGCACAACTGATAAACTTGGTGGCAACGCATGTCTGTAAGCCACCACTCCCACTCGATCAAGAATCTCAAAAGGCCCGATGAACCTAGGGTTTAGCTTGCCCTTTTTCCCAAATATCATCACGCCCTTCATTGGCGACACCCGAAGCAACACTCGCTGTTCGACCATGAATGCTACATCACGAACCTTACGGTCGGCATAACTCTTTTCCCTGGACTGAGCTGTACGAAGCCTATCCTGAATGATCTTAACCATGTCCAAGGCATCCTGTACCGAATCTATACCCAACAACAGAGCCTCCCCTGGCTCAAACCACCCAACTGGCGATCGACACCGTCTACCATATAATGCCTCATAGGGAGCCATCTGGATGCTCGACGGATAGATGTTGTTGTAGGCAAACTCCGCTAATGGCAAGAACTGATCCCAAGAACTTCCAAAGTCAATAACATAGGCGCAGAGCATGTCCTCTAAAATCTGAATAGTACGCTCGGACTGTCCGTCCATCTGAGGATGAAATGTTGTGCTCAACTCGACCCGTGTACCCAACTCACGCTGAACTTGCCTCTAGAAATGCGAGGTAAACTGCGTACCCCTATCAGAAATGAAAGACACGGGACACCATGGAGACGAATGATCTTGCGGATATAGATCTCAGCTAACCTCTATGAAGAATAGGAAACTACTACAGGAATTAAATGCGCTAACATAGTCAGCCTATCAACAATAACCGATCCTGCATCGAACTTCCTCTAAGTCTGTGGGAGTCCAAAAACGAAGTCCATGGTGATACGCTCCCACTTCCACTCGGGAATCTCAATTTTTTAAAACAAACCACCAGGTCTCTGATGCTCGTACTTTACCTGCTGACAATTCAAACACCGAGCTACATATGCAACAATATCCTTCTTCATTCTTCTCCACCAGTAATGATGCCGCAAATCCTGATATATCTTGGCGGCACCCGGATGAATAGAATACCAGGACTATGGGGCTCCTCTAGAATCAACTCACGAAGTCCATCCACATTAGGCACACAAACTCGACCCTGCATCCTTAAAACTCCATCATTTCCAACTGTAACCTGCTTGGTACCTCCGTGCCGCATTGTATCCCTAAGGATAAGCAAATGAGGATCATCATACTACCAATCTCTGATACGCTCAAATAATAAAGAACGAGCAACTGTACAAGCTAAAACACGGCTAAGCTCAGAAATATCCAACCTCACGAACTGATTGGCTAATGCCTGAACATCCGGAGCAAGTGACCTCTCACCGACCGGAATATACGCAAGGCTGCCCATACTGGCTGAATTCCTACTCAAAGCATCGGCTACCACATTGTCCTTCCCCGGATGATACAAGATGGTGATATCATAGTCTTTCAATAGCTCCTCTGACTCAAATTTAGCTCCTTCTACTTGAACAAATATTGTAGACTCTTGTGATCCGTGAACACCTCACATGAAATGCCATATAAATAATGCCTCCAAATCTTCAGCGCGTGAACAATGGCTGCTAGCTCCAAATTATGAACTGGATAATTCTTTTCGTGAATCTTCAACTGTCGTGAAGCGTATACAATAACATTGCCATTCTGCATCAACACCGCACCAAGTCCAATATGAGATGCGTCACAATATACTGCATATGGCCCTGAACTGTGGGCAAAACCAACACCGACGACGTAGTCAAAGCTGTTTTGTGCTTCTGGAAGCTCGCCTCACACTCGTCCGACCACCTGAACGGCGCACCCTTCTAGGTCAACCTGGTCATCGGGGCTGCTATAGATGAAAACCCCTCCACAAACCGACGGTAATAGCCCTCCAAACCCAGGAAACTCCGGATCTCTGTAGCTGATGTGGGTCTAGGCTAGTCCTTGACTGCCTCTATCTTCTTCGGATCCACCTGAATACCCTCTGCTGATACAACGTGACCCAGGAAGGCAACTGAACTCAACCAGAACTCATATTTCGAAAACTTAGCATACAACTGATTGACTCTCAGAGTCTGAAGAATGACTCGAAGATGTTGGTCATGCTCCTTTCGGCTGCGGGAGTAGATCAAAATATCATCAATGAAGACAATCACGAAGGAATTCAGATACGGCCTGAACACTCGGTTCATCAAATCCATGAATGCTGCTGGGGAATTTGTCAACCCAAATGATATCACTAGAAACTCGTAATGCCCGTACCGAGTGCAAAAAGCTATCTTAGGGACATCAGATGCCCTAATCCTCAACTGATGTTAGCCAGATCTCAAATCAATCATTGAAAACACTTTGGCACCCTGAAGCTGGTCAAACAAATCATCAATCCTCGGCAATGGATACTTGTTCTTGATGGTGACCTTGTTCAACTACCGATAATCAATACACATCCTCATCGATCCATCCTTCTTCTTAACAAACAACACCGGCGCACCCCAGGGCGAGACACTAGGTCTAATAAAGCCCTTATCAAGCAAGTCTTGCAACTGTTCTTTCAACTCCTTCAACTCTGGCGGGGCCATATGATATGGCGAAATAGAAATGGGCCGAGTGCCCGGAGCCAAATCAATGCTAAAGTCGATATCCCTGTCGGGCGGCATCCCAGCAGGTCTGCAAGAAATACCTCTGGAAACTCCCGAACAACTGGCATGGAATCCATAGAAGGAACCTCAGCGCTAGAATCACGAACATATGCCAAGTAAGCCAAACACCCCTTTTCAACCATACACCGAGCCTTCATATAAGAAACAACCCTACTGATAGAATGACTATGAGTCCCTCTCTACTCCAATCAAGGCAACCCCGGCAAAGCAAAGGTCACGGTCTTGGCATGACAGTCCAATATAGCGTGATAAGGTGATAACCAATCCATCCCCAAAATAATATCGAAGTCAACCATATCGAGAAGTAGGAGGTCTACACGGGTCTCAAGACCCCCAATAATAACCACGAACGAATGATAGACGCGATCTACAATAATAGAATCACCCACCGGTATGGATACATATATAGGAGCACTGAAAGAATCACGAGGCACAACCAAATACGTAGCAAAATAAGATGACACATAGGAGTATGTAGACCCTGGATCAAATAGAACTGAAGCATCTATACCGTAAATTGAAACCGTACCTCTGATAACGGCATCGGATGCCTCGACCTCAGGCCTGGCTGGGAAAGCATAACATCGAGGCTGGGCCCCACCACTCTAAACCACATCCCTGGGACGGTCTCCTGCTGGCTGGCCTCCACCTCTAGCGGCCTGACCTCCACCTCTAGCGGCCTGATCTCCACCTCTAACACCTCTACCTCCACCTCTAGCTGTCTGACCCCAGCCCCTAGCTGGCTTAGTGGGCTGTGGAACATCCGGTGCCTGAACCATGGCACGAAAACCCTGATGCTGAGAACTGCTCGACGCTCGAGGGCAAAATCTAGCAATGTGCCTCGGGTTTCCACAAGTATAACAAGTCCTTGGCTGTTGGGACTGCTGGCCCTAAAACTGACCCTAACGGCTTGAGTAGCCACCCTGAAAACTCTGGAGCGGAGGTGCACTGATAGGAGCTGGTGATGCACTATAGGGTACTTGATCTGAATACTGCATGTGGAACCACGGCCACGTGGAGCACCGTGAGAAGCCTGTAGTGCTAAATGAAACGGCCTGGGAGGATGGCCCCTACCAAAAGAATCCCTGCCTCCAAACGAGGCACCACTGAATCTACCAAAATGATGAGGCCTCTTGTCAGACCCCTGACCGCTCCCCTGAGCTAGAACCTTCTCAACCTGCATGGCCACATTGGCCGCATCCTGAAAAGAAATCTCGTTCCCTGTCTCCTTAGCCATCTACAATTGAATAGGCTAAGTGAGTCCCTCAATGAACCTCCTCACTCTCTCCCTCTCGGTGGGGAGTATAAGAAGAGCATGACGAGCCAAATCAACAAATTTAGTCTCATACTGGGTGATAGTCATAGAACCCTACTGGAGGCGCTCAAATTGCCTCCGATAATCCTCTCTCCGGGTGATAGGGAGAAACTTTTCCAGAAATAGCTGAGAGAACTGATCCCACGTCAAAGCAGGTGACCCAGCTGGTCTAGCCAAACAAAAATCCCCCACCACTTCTTGACGGAACTTGACAGACGAAAAGCAGCAAAGTCGACCCAATTGGTTTCCACTATCCCCATGTTCCGCAGAACCTCGTGACAACTGTCCAAATAATCCTGGGGATCCTCTAAAGATGTACCACCATAAGTAGTAGTAAAAAGCTTGGTGAACCTGTCCAGCCTCTATAAGGCATTAGAAGACATCACTGACCCATCCACGGCATGTGCTACAACACCCGGCGGAACTACCCCAACTGGCTGAGCTGCTGGAGTCTGAAATTGGGGAGCCATCTACTCCGGAGTGCGAGTAGCAGGATTATGTGCTCCTCCTCTAGCTTGAGAGACGGCTGGTGCTACAGGAAATATGCCTGCCTGAGTGACACTCTCCATAAATCCCACTAGACAGACCAGAGCATCCTAGAGTACCGGGGTGGCGATGAACCCCTCTGGAACCTGAGCTGGCCCTGCTGGAACTGTCTGGGCTGGACCTCATCCTCAAACTCTGCCTGAGGCCCCGCCGCTGGTGCTTCTGCTCGGGCTCTGGGCTGAGCCCTGCCTCTACCCCGGCCTCTAGCACGGCCTCAGCCTCTACCCCTCGTAGGAGCTGCCACTAGGGGCTCGGGCTACTGGTCAGCTGATGAAGCGGTACGTGTCCTCACCATCTACGAAATAACAGAGTGGAAGTTCAATTAGCATTGAGAAATCAAGTCGCACGACAGGAAAGAATAGATATGAAGTTTTTCCTAAACTCTGTAGCCTCTGGGGATAAGCACAGACGTCTCTGTACCGATCCCTCAAACTCTACCTATCTTGTTCGTGAATTGTGAGACCTAGGCAACCTAGTGCTCTGATACCAACTTGTCATGACCCGAATTTCCCACCTTCCGACGTCGTGATGGCGCCTACTCATGAAAGCTAGGCAAGCCGACTGTTACAGTTTTACCATTATTATTATTAACTAAAACAGGAACAGATAATAACTAAAAATAAAATAATTATGAAATGCGGAAATGATATAGCAATCCAACAATTCTAATACGTAACTACCCCCAAAGATCTGGTGTCACAATCCGCGAACGACTAAGAATTACTACAAATATAAGTCTGAAAGAAGTACAACTATTCTCGAAATAGAAGAGACAAAAGAAACTAAAACGGGGGAAAGGGGACTTCAGGATTTGCGAACGCCAGCAGATCTACCTTGGCCTCCCTGGACTGAAGGCAGCAACCTCAAATCTACTCACAAGGTCCGGCACCGAAATCTACACAAAAAGTTCAGAGTGCAGTATCAGTACAATCGACCTCATGTATTGGAAAGTGTCGAGCCTAACCTCGGCGAAGTAGTGACGAGGCTAGGACACGACAACCATATAAACCTGTGCAGTTAAATCATATACGAGCAGAATAATAATAGCAGAAGAATAAAAGATAAAGATGGGGAGGGGAACACACTATAGGGAATATCAAGTTCTAACAGTGATCCAACAGAGAAGCCAAATAAACACCATATATGTATCAACAGTAATAATGAAATAGTAACACATGCACAGCATCACCCTTCATGCTTTTACTCTCGTCCTCACCATATGAAACAATAGAAACGGCACGGCATCACCCTTCGTGCATTAACTCTCACAATCATGGCACGACATCACCCTTCATGCATTAACACTCGCAATATCGGCACGGCATCACCCTTCGTGCATTAACACTCTCTCACAATATCATGCACGGCATCGCTGTTCGTGATTTACACTCATCCTCACCCAAACAGTAGAAACAATACATCCTGGCAAGGGAATCAATAATAACCAATTTCATTTCAACAATTAACTTCACAAAGTAACTCTCAACTTGAGTCAATACTCAACAATGATCAAATACTCAACAATATCATAAAACATTCTCAACATAGAGAAACATCATTTTAAGCATGAATAGTACATGATAAGAGACATAACGGTCACAGTATAAGACTCACTTGCATGCTCAACATCAACATATAGATACTCGTCACCATGCCTATACGTCGAACTCAATACTAACACATAGCAAATAAGACAACAACACCTATTTCCTCAAGCTAAGGTTAGACCAAACACTTACCTCGATTCCACGGTAAAAATCAAGCCTCAAATACCGCTTTCCCTCTCGGTTCCACTTCCAATCCTCTTAAATCTAGTCATAATTTATTTAATAACATCAATAAACGCTAAATAAACCAATTCTAATGCATGAGTATAGATTTTCCAATGTTTTCGCCAAAAAGTTAAAAACCGACTCCGGGCCCGCTTAGTCAAAATTTGAAGTTCGAACCAAAACCCGATTTCCCATTCACCCATGAACCCAAATATGCAATTGGTTTTGAAATCCGACCTCATTTCGAGGTCCAAATCCCCAAAATTCGAAATTCCTAATTTCTACCCAAGAACACCGAATTTCCCATGAAAATCCCTAGATTTTGAGATCAAATCATGTAAAAAGATGAAATAGATTGAAGAAAAAGAGTGAAGATTCATTTACCTATGATTTGGGGAAGAACTTGCGTTAGGAAAAACGCCCTTTGGAGTTTAGGTTTTGAAATTTTGAAGAACGAAGTGAAAATACCGTCCAAGACCCCTTTTTCTCAGCTGCAGATGTCGCATCTGCGATGGGAGCTTCGCATTTACGAAGCGTGCAAATGCGAGAAAGGCATCGCAATTAAGAACCTTCCGCACTTCTGCTTCTATCGCAAATGCGAGCCATTTGGTCGCAAATGCGAAAATCCCCTTGCCCAGCTCCCTTCGCAAATGCGAATAATAGCTCGCAATTGCGAACATGCCCAGCCCAGCTTCTTTCGCATTAGTGATGGAAGCCTCGGAATTGCCAAGCCTGAGAGGCTCGCAAATGTGAAGCCTGATCTCATAATTGCGAGATCAGAGGCCTGCAATTCTGCTGAAGCATACCAGCAAATTCTCTAAGTTAAAAATCACTCTGTAGCCTATCTAAAATGCACCCGAGCCCTCGCGGCTCCAACCCAAACATGCACATAAGTCTAATAACATCATACGGACTTGATCACGTGATCAAATCGCCAAAATAACGTCTTAAACAACGAATTTGACACCAAAACTCATGAATTCCTCAAGATAGTTCAAAATTTCTATTTTCTCAACCAAGGGTCCGATTTATATCAAATCTTTTCTGTTTTCACCAAATTTCACATATATGACTTAAATATTATAACGGACCTGTACCGGGCTCCGGAACCAAAATACGGGCCCGATACCATCAAGTTCCAACACTATTCAATTTTTAAAAACCTTTATATTTTCCAGCAAACAATTTTCTTTAAAAATTCTTTTCTCGGGATAGGGACCTCGGAATTCGATCCCGGGTATACGCTCAAGTCCTATATTTTACTACAGACCCTACGGGATCGTAAAATCACGAGTCCGGGTGCATTTACCAAAAATGTTGACCGAAGTCAACTTTAATCAATTTTAAAGGCCATATTCAATATTTTTCTTAAATTTCACATAAAAACTTTTCGGAAACGCGTCCAAACTGCGCACGCAAATCGAGGAGAAAAAAATGAGGTTTTCAAGGCCTCGGAACCCAAATTCGGGTTCTAAAATAAAAGATGACCCTTTGGGTCATCACATCAAAGGTAGTTGTTTACACTAACCATGCTGCCCTCAGGTACCTAATTGAGAAAAATGAGTCAAAGCCGCGCCTAATTCGATGGGTGCTACTGCTACAAGAGTTCGACTTGGAAATCCGGGACCGAAAGGGAACAGAAAACCAAGTTGCTGATCATTTGTCCAGGCTTGAAGGAGCGGAAAAGAAGGTTGAGGTGGAGGAGATTATGGAGACCTTCCCAGATGAATAACTCTTAGCAACAAGCATTGAGGCTACACCATGGTATGTAGATATTGCAAATTACCTGGCAAGCGGTATTGTTCCCTATGACTTGTCTTCTGTGCAAACGAAAAAGTTTTTTCGTGATTGTCGCATGTATTTCTTGGATGAACCATATTTGTTTAGGATTTGTCTTGATAACATGATCCGGAGATGCTTTCCCGAGATAGATCAATCTTCTGTTTTGCATGCATGTCATGCTTCACCGTATGGAGGACATTTTGGAGGTGTAAGGACAGCGGCTAAAGTGTTGGAGTCAGGCTTTTATTGGCCGACGTTGTTTAAAGATGCACACTTCTGGGTGAAAAGTTGTGATGAGTGCCAACGGACGGGGAATATTTCCCGTCGACATGAGATGCCCATGAACCCAATTCAAGAGGTGGAAGTATTCTATGTATAGGGAATCGAATTTATGGGACCATTTGTCAGCTCATATAATAGTAAGTACATACTTGTTGCGGTGGACTATGTCTCGAAATGGGTAGAAGCCGTGGCACTTCCAACAAATGATGCGAAGGCAGTTATTGGTTTCATGAGAAAGAAAATCTTCACCCGATTTGGCACTCCAAGAGCTATCATCGGTGATGGGGGCACCCACTTCTGCAACCAAGCATTTGCCAAGTTGTTGGAGAAATATGGTGTTCGCCATAAAGTTGCTACTCTGTGTCACCCACAAACAAGTGGGCAAGTCGAGGTGTCAAATAGAGAAATCAAGAGTGTTTTGACCAAAACTGTAAATGCTACTCGGACTGATTGGGCGATAAAATTGGATGATGCGTTATGGGCTTACCGCACGGCATTCAAAACTCTGATTGGTATGTCACCGTTTAATTGATGTTTGGAAAGGCATGACACTTGCCGGTGGAGTTAGAGCATAAAGCCTTCTGGGCGTTACGACAATTAAATCTGGACTTGGAGGCCGTTGGAACTAGTAGAGTCACAGAGCTGCACGAACTTGACGAGTTCTGTTACCATGCTTTTCAGAGTACAAGGTTATATAAGGAAAGAATGAAACTGGTGCATGAAAAAAATATTCTTGAGCAAAATTTTAAGCCGGGGGACGTGGTACTATTATTCAATTCGAGATTGAGGTTGTTTCCGGGTAAATTGAAGTCAAGATGGTCAGGACCATTTCGTGTGCTAGAGATTCATCCCACCGGAGCCGTAGAGATTGCTTCAGAATATGGCTTTCGCAAGTTCAGAGTCAATGGTCACAGGTTGAAACATTATTTGGGCATAGATGACACGAAAGTAGTATCGATGACTCATTTGACAGAGCCAACAATGTTGAGCGAGCCTTAAGTCGATTGCCTGCATCGTGCCGCGATGTTAAATTAGGTGTTTCATGGGAGGCAACCCATTGTAATGTTGTATTCGTCATGTCGTGACGTTAACTAAGGCGCTCATTGGGAGGCAACCCAATTCGTAGTTGATTTTCAGTGTAGTTAGAATTTTTTTTCTTTTCGTTTTTAGGAACTAACATGTTTGCAGGTAATTTCGGAAAGTCATACACTGCATTGCGCGTCGCTTGGTCCCCAATGAGCTGGGCCAAGCGGAAAGCCTCGCGTCGCCTGATGGAAACCTCGTGTGGGACCTCACCTCATGAGGGAAAAAGCAAGGTGCATCTCGCATGGAGCCTCACATCGAATGCCCTAGAGCTCGCGTTGGAGCTCGCCTCGCGAGGGATAAAGCGAGGCAGCAACCTCGCGCCGCCAGGTAAGTGCATTTTTCGGTTTATTTAACTTCTTTTCCTTTATTTCCTTTAACTCCTTCCCTTAAAACCTAACCTAAACGCCCAAAATGTCACTTCTCATAAAAAGCACACAACCTCACTGCTCACACCAAGAACATGGCCAAACCCCCTCCCTCACAACCCAATTGAAGACAAGCACTCTTCTGCTATTTCCTTCACCTGCTACAGCAAGTCAAGGGCAATCCCTCCTCTTAAACATCTATGGTATGGTTTCTACCTCCATTCTTTGGCAATTTCGAGTTGGGTGAATGCATGTCATTGGAAAAAAAATTGGGTTGTTCTTCATTGTCACAATGTGTTATGTGTCCCAAACCCATGAACCCCATAGGAATGGTATGTTATTGTGTGAACAAGTGGTAGCACGGAACCCCCAAGCCGATTTGGGAGGGTGAGGAAATCCCTCATCCCTACAAGCACTCCCATGGCACTAGTGCATGCTAAGTGTTTGTCATAATGCCTCAAAGGCATTCTTTGTCCCCATTGGAGCCCGAGTCTCCAGGATTGAAAGACTAGTGCTATATAGTCGTGCACCACTTAAAAATTTTAAGTGTGGGGTGGCTCATCGGTAGCCCGATTCTTCGAAATTGGAGGAAGCACCCATGTGTCATTGCTTGATTCTCATGCTAAGAAAAGATGAGGTAAAGTCTGAGTAACCTTGAAAATTGTTGAAAATCATGTGTTAAACTCTTAAGTGTGGGGTGGCTAGACCATGTTTTGAAATGTTGCAATGCAGCTTAAATTGATTAATGCTCACATTTGCAGGTATGAATATGCCTCCAAGGAAAGACACTGGTAAAGGCAAGGCCACATGCACTGTTCCGTCTAAGGCTAAGGCTATCTCCGCACCTCCCCCGAAGAAGAGAAAAGGGGGGAAGCTACTTCCAGTCAAGGTGAAGGACTGCAAGCCGTGGCAGCTATAGCAGCCACTAGTCCACAACCTCAAGGACAATGAGAATTTGAAATCAAGAGCATACCCCCACATGTGAAGGACTGGTACAAGCGTTGTACGCCGAGACATATACATCCAGAATCTGCTATTCATGAGCGTCGCCTACAAGCCAAGTACCAAGCAATCTGGAGAGGTATTCATGATATGGGGTTGAGCTATTTGTTCAGAAACTCCAGAGATATCAATGTTAATCTTGTGAGGGAGTTTTATGCCGATTTTGACCCAGAGGATCCTGAGTAGCTGGTGCCTATTCATGGAAGGTTGATCGATTTTTCAGACTCGACGATATGCAATTTCTTAGGTGTGTCGAATGTTCCCTAGGGACCCTTGGACAATTTCATCATCCGTCTTACTTATCGAGAGCTGAGACACACTATTTTTGGAGTCAACTCTGTGGCGGATTGGGTGCGGGATAAGAAAACCAATCGTCATAGGAAATTCCCAAAGAAGAATATGAAGGCAGAAACGCAAGTGTGGTTGAAATTGATTAATACACGGCTCCTACCATGCAGCCACGACACTCTTATTAGCCGTGAAAGGACTTGCATGTTATATTTATTAATGATGGGCCAAATGGTTAATGTGGGCCACTTGATCCATTACCAGATGACCAAAGTGCGAACTAGCAAGAAAACTAATCGAATGCCCTTTGCAAACATGTTGACTCAGTACTTGCGACAAGAGGAGGTGTAGGAGGGGAAAGGGTTCGATCACATCATTGCTCCATCCCTAAGACTAACGGACCTCACAAATATCCGGGTTAAGGTGGAGAATACCACAACTTCACTAACAGAGGCTAAGCGCAATGCGCGTGATGACAGCTTTATGGCCCATTTGTATGGGATAATGGACTTGTAGCTTCAGATTGGGCGACGGCCAGCCACTACGGAGGAGAGGGCCATATTGGAGGAGCGGTTCTCGCTCAGTGCTCATGCTCAGTAGCTGGTTAAGCTAGGTGATGGATACAGACTCCCACAGGATGAGGATGTCAACACACATTAGCAGTCTGAGGCCAAGCCGGAGCAGTCAGATGATGAGGACGATGATGATGATGATGAGTGGGCAGCCTCAGAAGAGGAAGGCGATGATGCAGCGTGATTGGGGAGTTTTCATACACCCTACTCATTTTTTTTCTTGTTTTGTCACTTTGTGTATGCACTGAGGACATTGCATGAAATAAGTGTGGGGTGGTAAATTATAAATATTAGTCTTGTTTTAGTTAGTTTTTTAGTTTGTGTCGTCTTAGCCTTTTAGAAAAAAAAAATTAGTGTCGTCTTAGCCTTGTAAAAAAAAGAGTAGAAAAATTGGACTCTTCTCAACTATGTAACTCCTAGACAGTTTTCTTGAGGGAATTAAGCTAAAGAAAAAAAAACCAAAAAAGATTTTCTTATAGGTACTGTAGTAATTCCCCCCTTGGTTTTTCTTTGTGCCGCGGTTCTTTTCCAAGGATTTTAGTTGAACCGGGTGTAGTTAGTTTTAATTTTTAGGAGTAGAAACCACTGTGTTATGAATTGAATTGCAGCGATATCTCTTGAATTTGTATGCCTTGAGAATAGTGAGTACTCTTGTTGTGATGCTTAGGCTCAACGTTTGACTCTAGTATAAGTACCTTAAATCGTAGATACTTAAATTTTGTTAACTACTTTGACTGGAGTGTCGTGATAAACCCAATCCTGAGTGAGTTATGTGCCATGTATGTATGAGGTTTGTATGTATTCTACGCATTGCAATTGATGTCTAGAACTTGTCCCGTGTGTGTGCAAAGCGAAATAGTGTCTTGTTCAGTCTAGGAAGTGATATAGGCATATCTTTGTTGAGCCAGATATATATAGTTTACCTGCCTAAATGTCATATAACGTAGTTAAACCCTTTGAACCTATAATCCTGTTTCTTTGGCAACTACTTTACAAGCCTGACCTCTTTGTTTGAATTGACCTTATATTTGAACCTTGTCACCTCACATGAGCACTTGAATTGTGATGATTTATGTAAAAGTTAAAGTGTGGGGTGGTGTTTTGAATTTTGAGTGGAACTAATGAAATAAGGAGAAAGACGCACCGTATTGAAAAAAGAAAAGAAAAATATATCAATAAAAGCCACTTGGATTGAAGAAAAAGAAAAAAAATAATATATATAGTTGTATTATATGAAAATAATTCTTGATGGTGGTGGCTAGTGATATACTTGTTCTTAAACAAGTATGGGGTAATATACATTGATGTGAAGGTGGAGTTTTGGTTTGACATAACTATGGGCTTGAGTGTTAAAGTATATGTGTTAAAGTGCTTAAGGAAAGGGTAGTCAGTCATATCCAAATGTATCCTACCCAACCCGGAGCCTACATTACAACCAATTAAAGTCCTATTTGATCTTTAGACTGAATGAGCTCGATTAGTAGAGTATTACACTACGGGCAAGCCTATGGTGCATCATTTGTGGTATATGAATGTTATTTCTAAGAGCGAGTGAATTCTTCCTATCTTGAGTTCTTATGGTCTTAAAATTTATTGTGTGTGGAAATAATCTCTTTTGTTATGTGAGGGCACGTGATTCACGATGGAGAGGTAATGTCATTGACCTCCATGTTAGAGTAAGTAAGTGAATTATGAATAATGCATGGTATTTGTGAGTCAAATCTTGAGGTGAGGATGTTAAACCTTTGTGCTTAGTATATGTTACAGATTCTTCGTGTGAGGAGTTAAGGGAATTGCTTAAAAAGGTCGTGTCTATAAGTGTAGTTTGATTGCTCGAGGACGAGCAACGTTTAAGTGTGGGGTATTGATGTGTGGCTATAATTCTATATTTTAGCACATTATTTACCTTGCATTTTAGGTGCTTAATGCTAAATTACACTTTATTTGCGCGTAATAGAGTCTATTTTATTTGTAGGTACATTGGAGATGAAAGTATAGCAAAAGGAATATTTAAAGTCTAAAGCGTGCTCGAAAATAGTTGAAAAGAAGAAAGAAAGAAGTGAGTAGCGGAAAAATGAGGAAGCTGGCGAAGCGAGTTACTGAGCTCACGTTAGAGCTGGCGAGACGAGCCTTTGAGATCGTGGGAGCAGGCGACATGAGGGATAAGGCGAGGTTGAGCTCGCACGGAGGCAGGCATCGCATGGTCTGGGGCGAGGTTCATCTCGCGTTTTACCTCGCGAGGCACGGTCTGAGGCAAGTCTGATCCGAATTTTGAAGGCTTATTTTGTCTCCTTGTTTGACTAGGACGTGGTCTTTATCGTTTAGGTATTTTCATACACATATAAATAGACATTAAACACCACTTTTGAAGGAGGTTTGCGACCGGAGGCAAGAATAGCTCGTGGAACACTCGTTGGGGGAAAGAATAAATCATCGATTTCTACATTCCTTCATCTTTACTTTGTAATTTATTTATGCAAAATACTTGGGATATCGTTACTATGAGTATGAGTAGCTAAACTTCTAATCTAGGGTTTTGATGGAACCTATTGGAGGATGAATTTCATGTTACGTTAATGTAGATTTGCCGTAGTTTTTCTCTATTTGTTCAACTACGTTTATATTGTGTTTGGTTGAAGAGCTCTCAATCGACTGTGCCTATTTAGTGTGTATTACTTGGAAGAGAGTGCATATTTAGGTAGTTGTTGAACAACATCACTCCTAACGTATATGAGGGATCAATACAGAGGAATTAAAGGTGGGATTAGGAATAACGAAATCTTGGTGCGATCCGAGTGAGCCATACTTAGTACCATCTAGCGTAATTCGGAAGAATATGTCTAGTAAATTGTGGTAGTTACTCAGGAGAGAATGACGACACTCCGAGAGCTCATGATCGTAAGAGAAAACTTAGGCAAATTTATAGAAAACGTAGCGAAAAGGATTCCGACAATAGGGGAAATCATAATCTTAGATCATTCCATATCTTGTCTACAACTTGTTCGTAGTTAGTCATTAATTACTGCATTTTCATAACTAGATCTTTAGTAGTAAACATCCAATTTGTTATTTAAACATTTTTGAAGATTGATTGCGTGAATTTGTGCGAGTCTTGTAGTTGTGCTTAATAGGTTAATTCCCTGTGGGATTCGACTCCAGACTTGTTAACCGAAATATATTTGCAACGACCGCTTAGTCCTTTTTATAAGGCATAGTTGGGCGTGATCAAATTTTGGCGCCGTTGTCGGGGAGTTAACGGTGTTATTAATTGCAGCTAAAAGAAGTACTAGAATTCTTAGTGTAGTAAATTTTCTTCATTTTAAACTAAATACATTAAAATTCTAGCGTGTGTAGTCTTGGGTGTTACANATAATAATAACAGTGATAATAGTAAAAGTAGTAATTATAAGAATAACAATAATATCAATATTAACACTAATACTAATACTAATATTAATACTAATGATAGTAGTAGTAACAATTGTAAAAAATAAAAATAAAAATGTGGCAAAATAGGGTATTCAGTTTATTAGTAACTTAGAAACTCAAGAAAATTAATTAGAAAAAAGGAGGGACAAAATTGGATGTCAACAGAAGACCCAAATATCATCCCTTATCTATCACATTTACACCTTTATTCTATTACCAGGGCATTATTCCATTTCTTCTTAATGCTATTAGTCTTAGACTCCTTTGAGTTCATTTAGGCTATACTGAACTTTTTATGACTTAGAGAAACCATTAGCTCTCTTGTTTTCATGGGCTTAATCTTCAGGACTTATCCATTCTCGGCACCTTCTCACTCGCCCTTTCTTATCCTTACTCCTGCCTTCCTAAAACCTTGTCGCTTTGCCATACTTTAGCTTGCGACCTACACATATCTATTAATACTACTCGTAACCTTCCTTCAACTTGCTTGCACCATAGTTTCCTTAAGTTATTCTGGAACATCAAGCGAGACATCACATTGTCTCCAACTCTTCTTTACTCTCTTGACTAGATCCCTTGGTACCTAGAAACCATAGGCTAGAAGATATGCCACTAACGATGCTGCTATCATTCCTGGATATTGAATCCCCGCGCTTCTAGCCTTCTATCCGAAGTATGGACTGTTCACAACCTTCTGCATTTGAGTATCTTGTACGTTGTTCACCTTTACCTTACTTACCTTAAAATCTCACATCATATCTTCTATCTCTTTCATGACCTCCCTTCCACATAGGTATAATTCACATTCACAACTTGAAACTCTATTATAACACTTGGGATCCGGTGGGAGCTTCGTACTGACTTGTTATAAGGCTGGTACTCTTCTAACTGGCTCTACCGTATGGCTACTGTACTATCTCTCTTGTACCATTGATATTAAGAGTGGTTCTGCAATGTTCTCAGTCATGATGTCTATAATTTTATGGGTCCAATAATCATACTCCTAATTTACTTAGTTGACGTAACTCTTTAGTTTCCTCTTCCTACTGATCAGCCTTTATGTAAGCTTAAGCTATCTTCTAATATGCGGCTCCTGGTATTAGTTATTACTTTAGCCTTCCATGGACGCTATGGAATATCCATGATATAATCTTCTAACAAATCAATCCTTTGTCTATGATCTAAACTCAATTATTTCTTTTAACTTATACCAGAGTCTTCTACGGTTGTATGATTGTCAACATATATGCTGCATGGATAATACTCCGAAATCTTAAGTGCATTAATAAAATAACTAACTCTGGATCATTGATCGAATACCTTCCGTTCCTTCTCAGCTTTCTTTAAACGTAAGCTATTACTTTTCCTGGTCTTCCTGCCTCCTTGTTGTGTGCATACTTAGCTTATCTTAGTTCCCACACCTGCCAGAATTTTAGGTGCCACTTTCTTATAGAGTGCATACAATGTTGTTGTGAGACTGTTGTTACAAAACGATTTCCTCTTTAGGTCATTGTGCTTAGGTTGAAGCCTTCTTTCTTATTTTCTCAGCTAGTCTTTCATTGTAGTACTTAGGGAGGACCCTCTGACTCTTGTAAAGCTTCGAGCTTATTACATTGTATTTCCGGTAGAATTTTTGATGTTCGTGCTCGCTTGTAATTATCCTTACTTACTTACCTCCATGCCCTTATGCTCGTAGGATTGCTTCTGAAATTAAATTTTGATTGTTTCCCAGTGGCACTCTCTTTTTTTCCGTATCACTTATACGGTACCTTTAACTACCCCAACTTCTATCTGAATATTTCTCAAGTTCACGATGTCATATCTGCGAGACTGAATTCCCCATGTTGGGGTTCACTCTGTTTATCTTGCACGATCTATTGATTTGTCTGTATCCTCTTGTCTAGCCATAACTAGGACCTTCCTGAATAAACTACTAACTACTCGTTGGCCCATTCTCATATCAATATTCCACATAATATTTTATTGGGTCATTTTCTTTGTCTTAACTTACGTCCCGCACTGGCTCCTCATCTATCAATAACATCTCAGGTAGGAACCCTTACTTCATCTCTTTGACGTCGTGTTTGCATAGTGTTCTGGAATTGTAGCATATTTATAGGATTTGAATAAGTGAAATCTCATCCCTTTCTCAATTTTTATCGCATTCTTCCTTTACCATTCCATAGTTACTAGAACCACTTAAATCTGACTTAATGTCACATCGCTCTATATTCCCTTCTTCGGGGAGTACTAAGATTTAGTGCTACGACGATCTATCTATAGATGTTTTACCTCTTCATCTTTGGTGTCTTTTCACATCATCGATGAACCTTACTCGCCTTCGGTAATCCTTCAGTACCAAGGATAACAAAATTCCTTACTCACGAGGGTGACACTTAGTATAACTGGCACATACCGTCCCTTAAGCTTAACTTTGCTCACATTGCTTGCTTTAGGGAAACGTCTTCCTGAATGACCATTCTCTGAATTTCTCATGAATCTTCTTCTGTTGTCCATTCTATTATCGCCGAAACAAAATCTGAAATTCTCATGATGTCGACCATTATCAGATCGCTCAGTCCCTAATTCATGTTTAGTTTATCTTGTTCACCAGCCCATACTGATTTCTATTATTCTGGGGTCTAACTTTTCCTTCTGGTAGTCGTGTTGGAGTCACAAACTTATTTCTCTAAATGAGTATATTACTTTATGGCCTATACTCTTTTGTTGTCTCAAGGCCTGTCGTCTCTCGTCTTTTCCTTTACTTGACTATAGACTCTGTAATACTGTCATCTTTTTTATCTACCATTGTCATCCATGTATCATATCTTACTCATAATGCTTCATTAAATCTCTTCTTATTTCCCGTTAACATTTATGTTTATCACTTTATTCTAAAAACTCGAACAAGACATTCTTTTGCTTTTAGCTCCCCTTGATCCATCCATTGGGTCTTCGGGTTGCCTAACATTCTCTCTGTACTAGGGACAAGAGCCACACTAAGATAATATTTATCCCTTTCAGGCTTCCAGTGCCTATCTTTGTAGTACTCATATCTAGCTGTACTATTTTAGAGTGCACCATCTGGGTGTCTCACAAGGAGATCTATTAGCACATTTGCAATATCCTTCGGAAATGTCAGCTAACGCAAATAATCCATCCAACATTTTGGGTTACTTTAATCCCAAATGGATCCTGATATCCCGTCCTTCTCTTAAACTATATATGTTGGCTCCCATGGAGCATAACTGAGATAGGTGTGGCCAATTGTACATACCTCTGTTACAATTGAAGGTAACTCAAAATGCTTATATTTCTCTGCATGAATTGTAAATACTGTTAATCTTTATTAACTGGGTACCTCGTACCCCTTTTTACCTTGCTTTTTTTACTTATTGAAATTTGTATCTATCTTCTGAAGGCTGAATACATACGGAGACACTCAAAGTTAGCACGATTTTTCATTTAGACACTTGAACTTAGGGGTGTTCCTAATGAGCACGTACATTACACGAACTTTGTTCCAATTAGGCACTCTTTTGACAATTAGTGAAACTTACAAAGTGTGTGCAATACACTCGTTGCCGATGTGGCAAATGGCGAACAAAATGAGGACATATATCTTTTTGAGTTAAAAAAGAGAGGATATGTTAAATCTATTTAATGTGTGTTCTTGGTGTTCTTCGCTATCTTCATGTGTGTTCTAGTTCCAACCAAGATTTTAATCCAAACTTTTAAGAGAAACTCCTCCAAATTTGTTATAACTTCAGCTAAAGATTCCTTCAAGACGACCCGAAGGCAACCCCAACATTAATTTCACAAACTTTCATCAAATCAAGTAACCCATTTTGAACCTTCAAGTTTTTTAAAGACCCCACTAAAGGTGTTTCGATTTGAAATGAAAAAATCGGAATTATTTAGCTAGTAATTGAAGGTAGACGAACCAGTTCTTGACCAAATCTATGCATGCCGATTAAACTCCAGTGACTTCAATGACTTGTTGATGAGTGGAGCAGCATTTGCCTCGCCATTTAAGGTAGACGATCCAGTTCTTGATCAAATTGACCATGAACTTCTCCACCACAATCGTGACGAACCAGTGCCTGGTGGATGGTGTTTAGGTAGCATTGAAACTAACAAATGTAGCGTTTGGGGAGACGCTGAAATCCTAAGATCCGATCTAGGTGACACTGATAAAGAAGAAGAAGAAAATGGTGAAAGTGGAGGGGGCAATGGTGGAAATGGTGGTGGACATAAAGAAGAAGAAGAAGAAGAAGAAGAAGAAGAAGAAGAAGAAGAAGAAAAAGAAGAAGAAGAAGAAGAAGAAGAAGAAGAAGAAGGAAATAAAAAAGACCAAAAAAAAATGTTTTTTTGGCTCTTCACGCGCCTATATTGGGTGAAACTCACTCTATATGTCAACTCAGCAAGAAGTGCCTAATTGGAATAAAGTTCATGTAATGTATGTGCTCATTAGGAACACCCCTAAGTTCAGGTGTCTAAATGAAAAATCGTACCAACTTTAAGTGTCTCCGTATGTATTCAGCCTAGAAAAAGAGATAGATAAGAGAAAATAAAAACACACTCGTTTTCGAGCCCTTCCATTGCAACAAACACTCATAGTCTAGTCCCAAAGGTACTCAATTTCTATTAACTTTTCTTAATTGATTAATATTACCTAGTATAAAATAAGTTTTTAATTGTTCAATATTTACTGTTAGAGTTAAATTAACTAATTTGGTTCAACTACAGGGTTCAGATAATTGACTTTTCCGCGGACAAACTATTATAATTACTTATAATATCTACTCAACCATGAGGAGTTATTTCAGTAATGTGCAATTAGTTTATCAGCCAAAGTTTTCTAATAGTACTAAATTATGAAGTATGAAGGGGAGCCTTAGCGTAATTGGTAAAGTTGCTGCTATATGATCAGGAGGTTACGGGTTCGGACCGTGGAAACAACCTCTTGCAAAAATATCGGATAAGGCTACGTAAAATATATTGGACTAAAACGGCCCAAAGATACTTTTAACATAGTGTAATATTGTCCGTTTTGGGCCAAGTCCGCACGATTTTTCTCAAAAGGCCTCCCAACAATCTAACTGTGTGTCACCCACATGATCCGAGTATTTACAATCACTAAAGCCCAATGAGAGGTTGTGTACGTGTCTTTGAAGCTATGGGTAAAGGTAGTGAACCGGCCCATAGACGGGCAAAGGCACTAAGTCGACCCCATTCCATCTCCATACTCGTTGGCTCTGATACTAGTTATTGGGCTAAACGGCCCAAAGATACACCTAACATGGTGTGATATTGTCCGCTTTGGGCTAAGCCCATACGGTTTTTCTCAAAAGGCCTCACACCATTTGTGAACAACTAATTTTTGACCACATCCTAACTAGTTTATTGTAAATATTTCTTTTAGGTATAATGTTGTTATTTTAAATTTTTATCTTATTCTTAATAGGTTTTATTTAAGAAAATAAAAAAATATATACGCTATAGTATTTTTTTTTAGTGTCATTAAATTATATGTAAATATTTCACTTTCTTATATATATATATTTGTAAACCTAGAGTCAGTTAATTAATAATTTTGTCCTAGTATTTTTATTGAATTTTACTTGCAAAAAAAAAAAGAACTAAAAATTTAAATTTGAAACACCCGTAACTTTTCCAATGTTTGGTAACAAATGTTTTCAAAAAAAAAAAAGGGAATATTGCAATCACCCCATGATCCCCAATCCCTTATTTCCCTAACTCCCCCACTTTGCACGTCTCTCACCCATTTTAAACTTGCACACACTCAATTCCCCTTCTTCCCTTTGAAAGCCCACGTTCCCTACTCCCAAAACCACTAAGATCTCTTTATAAATATGACTGCAAGTTAAGTTGAGAGGGGATCGGACAGAGAAAACATAAGAACTAAAAAAAAAGCATTGTTCTTCTATATTCAAGATTCATTTGGAAGACTGTTTTAGTTAAGTTATTTAGTTCGAAGCCAGAGTTTAAGATTTCGTTCGCGGTTCTGAGTTCGTGGTTTTAAAAAAGTTAGTATTACTAGCTTTGGAAATTAGTAGATTGTAGCTGTGATTTTGTTGAAATCTCCAGAAAAAGGTTCATCTCTGTCTCTTTAATATTTGGCTCATACATGGTTAGATATGTTTGTTGATATCTTTTGCATCATTTTTATGGTATAAGAATTTGAAAAGTTTTGCATTCTCAATATTGTTCAGTATGAAGTTTGAAAGAGAATCGTTTAAAAGAGGACGACTTTTATGGTGTTCATAAGTAATTACTAGATTCTTGAATGAGTTTAGTTTAATCTTTAATTTTAGATTCCCATGACAATTGAAATTTTTGTTCGATCTAATGTACATTGCTTGATTGTTTGCGACTTTAGTAATATAATAACTAAAATGAGTTCTTTATTTTTTATTTTTTTATTTTTTTATTTTTTTTCTCTTTCTTTCAGTTTTAATTAGGATGAGTGCCTAAAGAATTTTTTTGTTTACTTCGTTATGGTTTTGTTTATTTTTCTTAGAAGTTTTATTTTGGTATGAAGTAACGTGATTGACAAAATTTTGTTGGAACATGTGTTAGTTTATTATTTGAGTTGCTGAAATTTTGGTTCTTTAATAGTTAAATCAGATTCATGTTCATATATAGATGTCTATATCAAATTACGGCAAGTTATTCACACAAAACAATATGATAGCTAACTAAAATTATTATTTTATATTAAGTTCCATTGATAAATATGGCTGGAATTTGCATATTTTTTTTTTTGTTGTTGTATAAATGTCTCCAGATAATAATAAATCTAATGATATGTAGGTTTGTTTAAATTGTAACGCATCAGTAGAAAGCATCGTTAATTTGGTTCTATCTTCTAGGCCAATGGTCATCTCTTAGTTATATTTTACTTTAAAACCTTAAGATTCATTATAATAGTTAAAAAACAACAATAATAAAATATATAAATAATTGAAATACTCTAAAAATGCTAGAAAAACTTTAGATGTACTTTGAATATTAGCCCGTGTGTTCATATTCGAACCTTGGATTGATATGCTTAAATAATAAAAGGATCATGTGCGCATTCTGCGTCTTGACACCATTAAATTAAAAATAATTGTGTTATAGCCATGTGTACATTCCGTACCTTGGTTTAACATTTAATTTCAAAGAAGTACCTCGTGTGCGTACCGCATCTAGGTCAAAAATAATTAATAAAAAATATAATAAATTAAGTGAAGTGGTAATAGACAAGCCATAAGCAATAAAGTACAAGAATAGTCAAGATTGATTTAAGCCGAACATTAGTCAATAAAAGCGACCGTGATAGAACAACGGGACTCGACGGATGCGTTCGCGCAACTTCAACCAAACTTTCTTAATAAATCAACAAAAGCGTTATTAATCGTGGACACGTTCGCGTGACATGATTTTGACGCGCCGAAAGAAAAGAGTATACGTACGCGTAACTCAATTCTTTAATTATGAATAATTCAAGCAATTAAAAACGGTAAGAGGTAAATGCACACAAGTTCTGAAATAAGTAATTAGACAATTTAATTAAGCCAGGTATGATTAAAG
>NW_017675725.1:0-3810 GCF_001879085.1 Nicotiana attenuata
TGTTGATGCAGGTACGGTAGTAGTGATTGTCTTATGCGTCCAGACGGTTGAAGATACATGAGAAGAACTACCCTGTCCACGACCTTGAGTTAGTTGCTATTGTTTATGCCTTGAAGATCTAGCGTCACTATTTGTACAGTGTGCCTTGTGAGATTTATACTGACCACCGGAGTTTGCAGCACTTGTTCAAGCAAAAAGATCTAAATTTGCGCCAGAGGAGGCGGTTAGAGTTGTTGAAGGACTATGATATTACTATTCTGTATCACCCGGGCAAGGCCAATGTAGTGGCGGATGCCTTGAGTCGTCGGGCGGAGAGTTTGGGGAGTTTGGCATATTTACCAGCTTCAGAGAGGCCTATGGCGATGGATGTTCAGGCCTTAGCCAACCAGTTTGTGAGATTGGACCTTTCAGAGCCCAGTCGGGTTCTAGCTTGCGTGGTTTCCTGGTCTTCCTTATTTGATCGTATCAGGGAGCAGCAGTATGAAGACCCTCATTTGCTTGTCCTTAAAGACAAGGTTCAGTGTGGAGATGCCAGAGATGTGACCATCGGAGATGACGGGGTATTGAGGATGCAGGGCCGACTTTGTGTGCCCAATGTTGATGGTCTTCGAGGGTTGATTCTAGCAGAGGCCCATAGTTCGCGGTATTCCATCCATCCGGGTGCCGCAAAGATGTATCAGGACTTGAGGTAGAACTATTGGTGGAGGCAGATGAAGAAAGATATAGTTGGCTATGTGTCTAGATGCCTCAACTGCCAGCAGGTGAAGTATGAGCACCAGCGCCCGGGTGGGTTGCTTCAGCAGATAGAGATTCCGGAGTGGAAATGGGAGCGCATCACCATGGACTTTGTATCGGGACTCCCACGGACCTTGAAGAAGTTTGATGCCATTTGGGTCATTGTGGATCGGCTGACCAAGTCCGCTCATTTTATTCCTGTGTGTACCACTTATTCATCGGAGCGGTTGGCGGAGATTTATATCCGGGAGATCGTCCGTCTGCATGGTATTCCAGTTTCTATCATTTCAGACAGAGGTACCCAGTTTACATCGCGGTTCTGGAGAGCCGTGCAGCAGGAGTTAGGCACTCGGGTGGAGTTGAGCACAGCATTTCACCCCCAGACGGACGGACAGTCCGAGCGCACTATTCAGATTCTTGAGGATATGCTCCGTGCGTGTGTGATTGAGTTTGGAGGGTCTTGGGATCATTTCTTGCCATTGGCGGAGTTTGCTTACAACAACAGTTATCAGTCCAGCATTCAGATGGCGCCGTATGAGGCTTTATATGGTAGGAGGTGTAGATCTCCGGTGGGTTGGTTTGAGCCGGGTGAGGCCAGGCTATTGGGCACAGAGTTGGTTCAGGATGTGTTGGAGAAGGTTAAGATGATTCAGGATAGACTCCGTACAGCCCAGTCCAGACAGAAGAGTTACGCGGACAGGAAGGTTCTTGATGTTTCATATATGGTTGGTGAGCGGGTTCTGCTTCGGGTTTCGCCTATGAAAGGCGTCATGAGGTTTGGGAAGAAAGGAAAGTTGAGTCCGAGGTTTATTGGCCCTTTTGAGATCTTGAGGCGAGTTGGGGAGGTTGCCTATGAGCTTGCGTTACCTCCCAGTTTGGCCGGGATTCATCCGGTATTTCATGTTTCGGTGCTCCGGAGGTATCACGGTGATCTGTCTCACGTGTTGGATTTCAGTTCAGTCCAGTTGGACAAGGATCTATCCTATGTTGAGGAGCCAGTGGCTATATTGGACAGACAGATCAGAAAGTTGAGGTCAAAGAACATTGCTTCAGTGAAGGTTCAGTGGCGGGGTCAGCCGGCCGAGGAGGCGACTTGGGAGACCGAGCGGGATATACGCAGCCAGTACCCTCATCTTTTCACTACTTCAGGTACGTTCTCTATGCTCGTTCGAGGACGAACAAATGTTTAAGTGTAGGAGGATGTGACGACCCGGCCGGTCGTCTTAAGAATTAACGCCCCGATCCCCTATTAACTGCTTCCCCTAAGTTCATTTCTGCTATTTTGGTTTGCCGAGACGTTCGGCGTTGAGTTTCGGAGAGTTTTGGGACACTTAGTCCCTAAATGAGAGCTTAAGTGTGGAAAAGTGGTCCGTAGTCGGAACAGTGTGAAGACGACCTCGGAATGGAAATCCGATGGTTCCGTTAGCTCCGTTAGGTGATTTCGGGGTTGGGAGCATGTTCGGAATGTATTTTGGAAGTCCGTAGCTCATTTAGGCTTGAAATGCCGAAGGTTGAATTTTTGAAGTTTCCGGTCCGATAGTGAGTTTTTGATCCGACGGCCGGAATGGAATTCCGGAAGTTGCAGTAGCTCCGTCATGTCATTTGGGATGTGTGGGCAAAATTTCAGGTCATTTGGACGTGTTTTGGTTAGGTTTTTGATCGAAAGCATATTTTGATAAAAATTGAAGTTCTTAGGCTCAAATCCTTGTTTAATTCGAGTTTTCGGCGTTGTTTTAGGTGGTTTAAGGATTGGTACAAGTTTGAATGAGGTATTAGGTGTTATTGGTGCTTTTGGTTGAGGTCCCGGGGGCCTCAGGATGATTTCGGGTGGTTAACGGAGAAATTTTGGAGGTGTTGCAGCAGCTGGTTTTTCGCTTCTGGTATTTTCGCTTCTGCGGCTTGGGAACCGCAGAAGCGGCCACACAATCGCAGGAGCGAATTTGGGCTCCCTCAGCTTTTTTCGCAGGTGCGGAAGACCTACCGCAGATGCGGTTACGCACCTGCGAGGCTTCTATCGCAGATGCGGTCCTGGGTCAGCTGTAAGAAAACCGCAGAAGCGGTAAGAAATTCGCATTATTGAACCGCAGAAGCGGACGCCGTGTTTTTAGTGAAAGTCGCAGAGGCGGCTCTTTTTCCGCATAAGCGGGACCGCAGAAGCGGACCCTTGTCCGCATAAGCGGAAATGCCTGTGCAGATATAGAAATTTCGAGGGTTAGATTTCATAAGTTAGAAAAATCAAATTGAGCTCGGGGAAGGGCGATTTTCAGAGGGTTTTGAAGAGAAGACTATTGGGTAACGTTTCTTTAATCCCTTCTAGTTATATTTCATCATTTTGTAGTTAAATCCATCATTAAATTCGAATTTGGGATCAAAAATGGGAAAATTAGGTGAAACTTCATAGGCTAAACGATTGGGTTTTTGAGTGGGTGTTTGAACTCCGATTTGGGAGATTTTTATATGGTTAGACTCGTGAGAGTACGAGGGTTCTGAAAATGTAAAAATTATTCGATTCCGAGGCGTTGGCCTGAAGGGCATTTTGGTCATTTTACCTAATTTCACGTCGTAGCTTTGAATTTAACCAGTTGGTTGTGATGTTATTCATAATATGTAATTGAATTGAATAGATTTGGGCCATTTGGAGTCGGATACTCGTGGCAAAGGCGTGATTTCTAGTTGATTTTGAGTCGGTTCGAGGTAAGTGGCTTGTCTAACCTTGTGTGGGGGACCTTTCCCCTTAGGTTTTGTTATTTGATATTTGAGTGCCTGGTACGCGAGGTGACGAGCGCGTACTTGAGCCAATTGTTGAAAATCTGGTTTTTACTTAAGATACTGAGACTGAGCCTTCCTTTATATTTGCCTTATTGTACTTGGAATTATAACTTGTGTTAGATTAGAAAAGCATGTTTAGTTGATCCAATTTGCCTAATTGTTTAAGTTGCCTTGACTGAACTACGTGAAGCATGTTAGGCTAGTACTACCTGTTGCTTGTCTTTGTACTTCCTTTCTTAGTATCTTCTGGTTGTGGTTGCGCATTTACATTGGGACTACGGATGTGGGATTCCAGTAGCTCCCCCC
>NW_017675725.1:8402-10028 GCF_001879085.1 Nicotiana attenuata
AAAAAGTTATGTCTATTTTACTAGACAGTGCGCAATATGCCTCCTCAAGCCTTCGTTCGTACTTAATTATCAAATTTGACCTCCGAACACGATTCCGGCTTAATTCCTTGAGCTTTTACTCGGACTTCAAAGCTTCAAATCACTTAAATTCATTCCATAACATCTATATAGCTCGGAATCACACCTACAAGGCATAAAACACACAATTAGTGCAAAACACTAGCGATTAAAGCGCAAACTCAATTAAAGTGCAGTAAATTCGAGTGTAATAAGCGACTAAAATATGCAATTATAGCCTATCATCAGTTTTCTAACTAAATTAGAAGAAGGATTTTAGGTAGTTTTTGTTTAGGAAAACAGTACCAAAGTTGTTATTTCCTTATTCTTTCTTTTCTTTCTTTTAGTGCAAGTTTCATTTCTTTTCTAAAATCATAAAACATTGCCCCAGAGCTTCATTCCACGTTGTATTAACAGCTTGTTTGGATGGTTCTTACCCATTATATTGTATCGTATTGTATTCTTACTTTAAATAAAATGTTTGTTTTGAATGTTACTTAAATTTTATTGTATCGTATCGTTAAATCCGTCGTTACATAAAAGGAAAAAATCTTTTTTTTTTTTCGTTAACTCTTTCATAACATAAATATTGTTAAGTAACTCTCCGGCATGAAAACAAAAAAGTTTGTGACGCTGAACTGAACTCCCGATAGATAAGAGAAAATCGGAAATACCCCTTATCTCATACTACTCTCTCGATACAGAATCTAATGTTTTGTAAAAAAAAAACAATACAAAAATTTCTCATATCGAATTCGAAGTGCCATGCTATTATTACTTAGTATTCATATGGCGAAGGCATAGTCTTCTTTTTTTCTCTCAAATAAAAACCTCATTGGCGCCAAGCGTGAGGGAATGCTAGACGTTTGGTAATTTCTCCTCCGACCAGGATAAAAGATCCCATTGAAGCGGCTAATCCCATGCATATTGTATGGACATCTGGTCGCACAAATTGCATAGTATCATAAATAGCCACCCCAGGTATTACCCAGCCCCCAGGAGAGTTTATAAACAAATACAGATCTTTGGTCTCATCCTCGATACTGAGATATACCATAAGACCAATAAGTTGATTCGAAATCTCGCTATCAACCTCTTGGCCTAAAAAAAGTAATCTTTCTCGATAAAGTCGGTTGATTAGGGTAAAATTGTATCCCTTAGGAACCGTACATGCGCCTTTTGATGCATACGGTTCAAAAAAAGTGTGAATCAATGTATAGATTCCAGTCCTCTTTCTTTTTTTCTAGAAAGGTTCTTTCTTACTTCTAACGAAAGGGCTTTTCTTCGATTTTTCAATAAAGACGGGTTTTGACTCCTTTTTTATATTTTCGATTTTCCATTATAAAATTTGAAAGGGTCATTAAACTTATCGAATTAACTTCTCATTGATGTATTCTTTCATCGAGATTTAATCCAAACCGCGATGGTATTTTCTTGTTCCTGAATGGGTCTGTTTCATCTTTTTAGGTTTATGCTCTACTCCGGGTAAAGATCCGCCCGATTTGGATTTGTACATATAGGACAAATGCTCCCATTACCATTTCTTTTTGTATTTCTTTTTTTTTTTTC
>NW_017675725.1:12564-16751 GCF_001879085.1 Nicotiana attenuata
ACGCCTGGAGGGGCGCGGCCGCGGTCAAAACGCGGTAGGACCGCGGCCAGACAAGCTCTCTGATTTCTGCCGCGGTCAGTTCCGCAGTCGCGGTTTCGACCGCGTTTTTCACCCTGTTCCGTTTGTAATTTGGAAAAACGTAAAACATGAAAGTTGTAGCACATTGAATTAGCTTTCCAACCATATATTGTGGAGCCCAAATAGAGTTATGAGCAAAAAGTTATGTCTATTTTACTAGATAGTGCGCAATATGCCTCCTCAAGTCTTCGTTCGTACTTAATTATCAAATTTGACCCCCGAACACGATCCCGGCTTAATTCCTTGAGCTTTTACTTGGACTTCAAAGCTTCAAATCACTTAGATTCATTCCATAACGTCTATATAGCTCGGAATCACACCTACAAGGCATAAAACACACAATTAGTGCAAAACACTAGCGATTAAAGCGCAAACTCAATTAAAGTGCAGTAAATTCGAGTGTAATAAGCGACTAAAATATGCAATTATAGCCTATCATCAACACCCCACACTTAAACCATTGCTCGTCCTCGAGCAATCAAACTACACTTTTTTTATAGACACGACCTTTCTAAACAATTCTCCTAACTCATCACACCAAGAGTATTTAAAATAGACTAAGCACAAAAGCGTAACATCTTCACCTCAAGATTTGACTCACAATTACCACACGTTATTCACAACTCACCCACTTACTCTAATATAGAGGTGACTGACATCACCTTTCCTTCATGAATCAAGTGCCCTCACACAACGAAAGAGAGTAGTTCCACACAATAAAATTTAAGAATACTTAGGAACTCAAGATAGAAAGAATTCACTCACTCTTAGAAATAACATTTATATGCCACAAAAGATGCACCATAAGCTTGCCCGTAGTGTACTACTTCACTAATCGAGCTCATTCAATCTTGGATCAATTAGGACTTTATTTGGTTGTAATGTAGGCTACGGGACGGGTAGGATACATTTAGATATAAGAGTGACTACACCTCCCTAAGCACTTTAATACATACATTTTAACATTTAAACCCCATACTTATGTCAAACCAAAACTCCACCTTCACATCAATGTATATTACCCCATTCTTCTTTAAGCACACTTACATCAAGAGCCACCACTTATCAAGGAATTTTTTTTTTACAAGAATCCAACTTTTTTTTTTCCAATTCAAGTAGCTCTTGCTTTTTCAAAACAATGCACCTTTCTCCTTATTTCATTAGTTCCACTCAAAAGCCAAACCAACCACCCTACACTTTAACTTTTACATAGTTCATAATAATTCAAGTGCTCATGAGAGGTTACAATGGTTCAAATAGATGGTTAATTCAAATAAATGGGTAAGGCTTGTAATGTGGTTGCCAAAGAAACAGGATTACAGGCTCAAAGGGGTTAACTACGATACATAATAATTAGGCGGGTAAAATATACATATCTGGCTCAACAAAGAAATGCCTATATCACTTCCAAGACTGAACAACACTACTATTTCGCTTTGCAAATACACGGGGCAAGTTCTAGGAATCAAATGCACTGCACAGAATAACACCTAAACCTCACACACACATGGCACATAACTCACTCAGGATTGGATTCATCAAGACACTCTAGTCAAAGAAGTTAAGCAAAGTTAAAATCATACAATTTAAGGTACTTATACAAGAGTCAAAAAACTGAGCCCAAGCGTCACAACCAAAGTACTCACTATTCTCAAGGCATAACAAAGTCAAGAGATATTGCTTCAATTCAAAACACAACCCAATGGCTCTTATTCCTTAAAAAAACTAACTACACCCGGTTCAAATAAAACCCTTGGAAAAGAACCGTGGCCCAAAGAAAAACCAAGGGGGAGTTACTACACTACCTAAAACAAAATAAAAAATCTTTTTGGTATTTTCTTTAGACTTACTTCCCTCAAGAAAACTATCTAGAAGATCCGTCATCAGGAAAAGTCAAAAAGAATTATTTAATTAAACGAACACAGCTAAAGTAGCATGAAAAGTCACCCAGACAATCTCCTCACTCCACACTTAAAATTGTGCATTGTCCCCAATGCACACCCATACATACAAGAGGGTAAAAGAAACTCCCTGGTAGGCCAAAGGCCGAAGCGCTAGCAGTTCATGGGGTACTCAGACTTCTCCCAAGCTGGGTGCTTCGTGCGAGTACCTCACACTTAGTTCCAACCATTTGGTTTGTTGTTGCATCCTTCCAATACATTTGCTTTCCATGCTCCTAGAAAATAAAAAATTAACACTACAAAAATAATACAATTAAAAATATAAAAAATAAATAAAAGAAAGCAACAAAGTTGGGTTGCCTCCCAACAAGCGCTTGATTTAACGTCGCGGCACGACGTGAATCACTTTCTGCCTCCACTTTGAACTTAGGAATCGGACCCCAAGTTTTGATTCTGCTCTATGATCATGCTCCTGGGGTGGTGGAACGAATCTGACTAGCCCAATAAAATAATGTAGTATTCTGCACTTCTTGGCCTTTATATGAGGTGTGTAATCCCGACTTTCAAGCAAGAAGAATTCCAGAATGTAAGCACTTTGTTCATCATTCCTTGACTCCTCAAATGGCTCGGACGACTCTATTTCCATATCATCATCTAAACACAATGTGAAAAATGCTTGGAGTGTGGACCAATGCGCTCAACTACATGAACATTGGGACTATCTACATTCTCAACACTAATAACAATAGAGTCAACTAAATATGTATCCTCAATATCCTTGGTTGACTCTAGTATCTCTTCTACAACATCGACATCCTCAAAATCTAGTGTGATTGATTGTTGGTGTTCTACTCTAGCCTCCTCCTCTAGCTCATCAATTTCTGTATCTAATTCACACTCTTCTCGGATACTATTCACAATATTGGCTTGTTGAGCATTAAAAACTTCAACCAGTTGACTCATGTGAACTTTCAAGTTGTGAATAGTTTCCTCCTGCCTTTCTATCCGCAGTAGCAATTTACTCTGTTGTTCCAAAATGCACTTTAACATATCTTCGAGCTTCTTTAGGTCAGCTTCCTTAGGTTCTTTGTTCCTATTAACTTCACCAGAAAAAGAAGAACCATCAAAGTAAGGGGTTGGGGGAAGGTAAGAAATATAAGCACAACCGTGAAAGTGACCATCTTGACCACCACACATATCACACACATTCCACACATAAGATTGAGTTGGTGCACAAAACTCGCTCTCAGGAATATTTTGATAATTTTGCCCTGGGTGGTTTCCTTCACAATATGCATAAGGAGGATCAAAAGTAGAATTACCAACAATAAAATTCTCATAATTCCATGATGTCATGTTTCTCAAATAAACAAATAAAACTAAAATAAAAAAATAAAAAAAAATCAAATAATAAAATAAAAGTTCAAACTTGAAACCTAGCAATATGTACACCTACAACTACACCGTTAGTTTCCCGGCAACGTGCCAAATTGATCACGCCACCTATGCCTTATAAAAAGGACTAAGCGGTCGCTGTAAATATAATCCGGTTTACAGTACCGGCGTCGAATCCCACAGAGAACTATGGTTTAGCTACAGCTGTTCACTATCACCAAGAAGACAAGCTTGAACAATTCCTAACTTATAGATATTAAGATTCTTGTGTTTAACTACTTAACTAACAAATTAAAATAGTAAATTAACAACTAACGATACTAAGGGTTAGAGAAAAGATTAAGGAGGTCTAGAGTTATGATTTCCCCAATTGTCGGAATCCTTCCCGCTATGTCTTCTATAATTTCGCCTAAGTATTCTCTACCGATCATGAGCACTCTTATTACCGTAAACCTCTCCCGAGTAATTACGATAATTTACTAGACGCACTCTCCCGAGATACGCTAGCTGGCTTTTAATACAGCTAACTTCAGATCGCACCCAAGGCTTCGTTATCCCTAATCCCACCTTTAAACCCTCGGTTATTGATCCCTCATATACTCTGGGAGTGGTGTTGTTCAACAACTACCTAAATATGCACTTTCTCCCGAGTTATGCATATTAAATAGGCACAGCTAATTGAGAGTTCTTCAATCAACCAGAATATAAACGTAGTTGAACAAATAGAGAAAAGCTATGACTCAATTATATAAAAACATAACAAGAATTTATCCTACAAAAGGTTCTATCAAAACTCTAGATAACAAATTAGCT
>NW_017675725.1:16884-17825 GCF_001879085.1 Nicotiana attenuata
TTGTTTCATTGTTTTTTTTAAGTTACTTTCTTATAGTTATTATTATTATTATTATTATTATTATTATTATTATTATTATTATTATTATTATGACCAATACATCCTTATTAAAAAAAATATAGGGTATTACATCCTCCTCACCTTATGAAATTCGGTCCCCGAATTTAACTCAAGTACGTAGGTGTAGACTGAAACAAATGGGGGTACTTGACTCGCATAGTATCTTCTATTTCCCAAGTAGTTTCTTCAACTGTATGATTTCTCCATAAAACTTTAACGAACACAATTTCTTTTGACCGTAGCTTTCTTACTTGTCTATCAACAATTGCCGTCGGCTCCTCCTCGTAAGACAACTTCTCATCAAGCGGTATAGTTGGTGCTTCAAGCACCTGAGATGAGTCTGATATACATTTTCTTGGCATTGAAACATGAAACACTGGATGAATAAAGGACAACTCAGGAGGAAGTGCCAAACGATAAGCCACAACTCCCACTCGGTCTAGTATCTCATACGGCCCTATAAACCTGGGGCTCAGCTTGCCTCTTTTACCAAACCGCATCACACCTTTCATAGGGGAGACTCGTAGGAACACTTTGTCCCCAATTGTGAACACTAAATCTCCTCTTCTCTTATCAGCATAAGACTTTTGTCTACTTTGAGCTACAAGCAATCTCTGTCTGATCAACTGGACCTTGTCCATAGCTTCTTGTACTAGGTCGGGTCCCAATAAATTAGTCTCACCAGCTTCAAACCATCTGATAGGAGAACGGCATCTTCTACCATACAATGCTTCATACGGTGCCATTTGAATACTGGACTGGAAGCTATTGTTGTAAGCAAATTCAGCTAACGGTAGATAAGCATCCTAACTACCTCCAAACTCAAGAATGCAAGCTCTCAACATATCCTCCAAGATCTGTATAGTACGTTCAGACTGCCC
>NW_017675725.1:18228-24599 GCF_001879085.1 Nicotiana attenuata
ACCATAAGACATCATAACTGCATTTGTATTTTCTGATAAGGTTATAGCTCTAATGTGTGCTAGTATCCATTGCATCCCACTTTTGACATCCTCTCAAGTCTCATATTTACCAAGCTGTACTCCATAATTATACCCCAATGGGCAATTATCCTCTCTAGGACCTTAGGTTTCTTATGCGCGACACTTGGGCATCCAATACGTTCGGAATTCAATAGTAAAAGAAGATTACCTATTGCTCTAAGTTTCATCGCACGATCTAGAGTAGAAAGAGGTGAGACAATCCTGAATGTCTTGGTAGTTAACCATTTATATGAGTGGCCGACACACACATCTAAAGGAAACTCCAATGGACACGGCTTCATAGACTCCCTAGGACTCTTGAACCTAGTGCTCTGATACCAAGCTTTGTCACGCCTCGAACCTGGGCCTGGACGTAACACGGCACTCGGCGCCCGACTACATGTGACCGAGCGAACCAACTGGCTGGCTGAATCAACATGTGGTATCATAACATACTGAATGAAGAAGATAAACTAACACATGCTGATATACTGAAAATTGTGGATGATATAAATCAAAGTGCGGAAATACTAATACAATTCTGAAACATATTTGTAGCCAACATGGCTTAGTATGAAAAGTCTGTGACTCTGTCTAATTGTTACTCTAGTCTATGAAGCCTCTAATAATATACTGAAAATATTGACTGCTTTAAGTACTGAAAACTGTAAGGTAATGATAATGCCCCGAAAAAACTGGGAATCACCAAATTAGCTGGTACGAGAATCCTAGCGCTCTGAATCATCAACCTGTTAATCATTACCTGCATTGTGAGATGCAGAACCCGGGCAAAAAGGGACGTTAGTACATTTGAATTGTACTGGTATGTAAAGCAACTGAAAGAAAGAATTATAAATGCTGAAACTGAAACTAAGCTGATAATTGAAATGATAACTATTGAAACTGAAACTGAAGTGAGAACTGGTAACTGAACGGATAACTGAAAAGATAACTCATAACTGATAACTGAACTGATAACTGATAACTGATAACTGAACTGAATAAAGGAAGTAAGGATATGAATACTCCCTCTTCTGAATGATGAACAACCTGCTTATCTGAATATTAAACTGCGGCCTCAGGCCCAATATATATATATGTGCACAAGCTGCGGCCTCGGGCCCAAGTATACGTATACATAACTGCGACCTCAGGTCCAAAATGCATAAAGCATAAACTGCGGCCTCAGGCCCAAATATGCATAAAGCATTAGCTGCGGCCTCAGGCCCAAAGATAGGTGTTCAACATTCAGGGATTTAAAATCAGGAACTAAGAATCATACTGCAATACATAATAGTGAAATACTGAATCACGCTGAGTTATATGATACTGGAATACTGGATCACACTGAGTTACATTATACTGGAATACTGAATCATACTGAGTTACGTAATACTAGGATACTAAATTCTACTGAGTTACAAAATACTGGAATACTGAATAGGACTGGAAAGAGACATGTATTCTTGAACTGGTTATGAACACTGAAACTGCAACTGTTTATGACATGCTGAGTAAGCTATACTGAGACTTCGGGGAATCAAACCCAAGTCTATATTGAATACGAACTGAGCTCACAACGTTCAGAATGAAAGTCATGAACGATTTATGAAGCTAGGGAATAGAAGTTCTATAACTATTCAAGGAACTAGGCTTAACTGTATTTTCTGAGGCAATTGATACGTTGTAAAAGAAACGTAGTGTAGGAGAATCATTAAAAGTCCCAAACATAGAGAGTTAGCCTCACATACCTTAACTTCCTGCTCTTGAGCATAATACAACGTTTGTCAACCCCTTTCAACTTTAATCTAAATCAATACAAGTCAAAGGGATTCTATATTAGCAATGATTCTCATGTTTTGGTCACTTAAGCATCTTATCAAACACTTGGTGAAAATAAAGCTTCATAGTCCTTATTAATGGTGTCTCTACACCCAATGACCCATTCTCTTCTTCCTAGATAAATTCTAAAGCATCAAATTGCTATGTTCAATACCCTTCTTTATCACCCATAAGATAAACGATATCTTTAATCAATAATCAACAATCAACAACCCAATCCTATAATTTTTCATGCTTTTCTATCAAACCCATCAACTCATATCTCATGAACTAGGGTTTATAATCATTAAACCAATGTTAGAATTAATTAGAGGGTGAAGATATTACCTTTTTGACATTCAATCTTCTTGAATTCGAGTTACAATGGTGTCCCAATCGAATATCTAATGATATGGAGGGTTTACCCATGTTAATAAGATGTTGGGAAAGTAAAATTAACTTAAAATCACCATTAGAACTTACCTTGGGTGGTGGAAGGACCCTTAAGGAGTTAGGTTTTTGAGAGTTCCCCTTTCTAGAGCAAGTTTTTATGTTTTGGGGCTGTGGGGGATGAAATATAGCTTTAAAACGACCCCCCACGCGCGAGTTCGCGCACCTGGAGGCCTGTTAGCGCGAGAGTTCGCGCTCAACGGCAGTAACACTGCCTCCCACGCGCGAGTTCGCGCACCTGAAGGCTTGTTCGCGCGAGTGTTTGTGCATACGCGTACTGTTCTGAAAAATGCACATAACGTTGCGCACAGAGATCCGTTTGGGCTCCATAATATATCGTTGGAAAGCTATTTCAAAGGCCTACAACTTTTATTCTTTAAGTTTTCTCAAATTCCTTACACATATTCACTAAAAACTCATGGAATACAGACCTTCTGCAAACTTAGTCGATTTTGTCAAATCTTATGCACCTCACTTTCCATCTTGATTTTGAAACAACTATTTTTACCCACAATCATCCTGCTAGGACTTCATATGTCTAAAATATCAAATTAATACCCATTTAACATATCCATACCTAGTCCGAATGTACGGGGTGTTACATTATCTCCCCCTTGGGATCATTCGTCCTCGAATGATTGTCCTGACTGTAACTTCTGCTAACTCCTGACCTTAAACGGGTCTGGTGGAAGCATGAACTTTCATTAACACTTGCATACTAAACATAATGTATACATGATTACTGAACTACTGAGATACTGAACTGAACTGCATTGACTGAATATTGATCTGCCATGAATACGTGAATACTAAACTAACATGGATATCTGAATATTGAACTGGCACGAATATTTGAGGATTGAACTAACATCAATATCAGAGTACTAAGCTGCCATGAATATCTAAGTATTGTACTGACATGAGTAGCTGAGTATTGAACGAACTTGAATAGCTGAGTATTGAACTGACATGAGTATCTGAGTACTGAACTGGCATGAGTATATGAGTACTGAACTGATATTAGTATCTGAGTACTGAACTGACATGAGTATCTGAGTACTGAACTGGCATGAGTATCTGAGTACTGAACTGACATGATTATCTGAGTACTGAACTGACATGATTATCTGAGTACTGAACTGACATGAGTATCTGAGTACTGGAAACTTGAATGTTATAACATGATACGTGAAATACTGGTTGTACCATCACTCATTCTAGTGGCAACTCCAACTCATAAGCTAATTGACCGATCCTTCGCAAGATTCTATATGGCCCAATATAGTAGGGACTATGCTTTCCCTTCTTCCCAAATCTCATAACGCTTTTCATAAGCAAAACTTTCAAAAACACCTAATCATCAAGTTGAAACTCTAGGTCTCTATGCCGCACGCTCGAATAGGACATTTTGGCGGCTCTGAGTTTTCTTCAAATGCTCTTGAATCAACTTAACTTTCTCTATAGTCTGATAGACCAAATCGGGTCCTAACAACTCCACTTCTCCAACATCGAACCAACCAATTGGTGATCTACACCTTCACCCATACATAGCTTCGTACGGTGCCATCTTGATACTAGAATGGTAGGTTATTATTAGCAAGGTCAATGAGAGGTATGTGATCATCCTAATTACTCTTAACATCAAGGACATATCCTCAACTGCTTAAATAAAATGCTCTGCCTGGCCATAAAGTTTACGACGTTCTTTTTTGTGTCGTTCAACCGATAAATCTCCTTGTCACGATGCATATTTGGGAACCTGGATGGAAAGAATACCTAGAATTATGGGCTTCTAACATGATCTTCCCTCTTTAAGTCCATCTACTGGGACACACAATCTGTCCTAGTACCTCAAAGTCCTATCATTTCCCCCTTATTCAAAAGCCATCATCTTATACTTGTGAATCTCCTCTTCAACTGCAACACGTAGGGATCATCAAGTTGTTTCTCCTTCTCAACGGCTACGAAGGGGGAACAAGTCCTATTCTAGACAACAACTCCGTCATCTTTAGAGCCCGAAGTCGAACTCCTATCTTGGCTAGCGAACTTCTTTTACCAGAGTTCTCTTATCTACCTCAATCATGAGTTATACTTCCCACACATTATCTTTTTAAGAATTTCCTGAAAACACTTATAGAATTGTTGTGAGCTAAGTCTTTAACCAGTACTCCGAAGACTAGAGTCTCGTGCAATGGCACTACCCTCGTGATACATAACTGGGCATGATTTTGTAGCTTTCTGTGATCACTTTATCATCAATGACTAAACTCGGTGATCATTCTACTCACTTGTTTTTCTTACACATGCTAAACATAATCCTCGTGGTAATTATACAATTTTCCCTCATTACCGAACTAATTTTCTTTTTCATATCCCATGCTACTAATCGAATTTCAGATCTCTAACTGCACTTACTGATGGTTTTCTCATCACCCCCTTAGACCAAAGGTCTTATACTTGCGGATCCTTCTCTTTTTGTTGGGATCCGAATAACTTTCCTTATTTTCTGCAATTCCTTCCATTCTACCCCAATAACGACTCATCTTCCAACTTACTTCTGAGCTAGGAAAAACTAAATTATTCACATGACGGAAAGCTAATGTATTCACAACTACCATACACAATCTTAATAATCTAACTCTGCTCACACTGTCAATCTTGGAGAAAACACATTTCGATAATTCCTAAAAGCTATTCTTCTACTGCTTGCTCTTTTACTACTAGCTATATTTTTTTCCACTGTTACTATACTTTGAGTTTAACTTAAACTCTTTGGGTTCTAACACATGTTCGGTATTTCAAACTATCATCCACTCACTAGAGTTAACCCGGCTAAGTGAATCAAATTTTACCTCTACTAGCTCTGTTGAAATTGCTAATTCACTGTATTTACTCAAACTTATTTACTATTCTTTTACTAACCCCCTGCTAGCATCATGTTTTCTTGCTCTGCTTTGAATAACTAAAGTGGAGCATAAAGTTACTCCTAACTTCCCTCACCATCCGATCATATTCTTTTGCCGCACGCTATCATTCTTTTTGAACCATGCACATGAATCGCACTTAGGGAAAGTTCATTTGTCTTAATAAAATTGGAATATCTAACCCCAAGCTTTCTATACACTTCAAAATCACTTCAGACTATAAATCTCCAACCTAAACACATAGTCATATCAAGGGGAACTGTCATATCTTTTATCTCACAATAATAGCCACTTCGTATATAAATTCACTAACATGGTACTTTCTAGTTCTGATTTGAATAAATCTAAACGACATAAAATCATTCCCTAAAATTCAATGTTGCCTGCTCTTGGTTCTCATTTCGTACATCATATTATTCTTAGCTACATTTCCCTTAGGCTCTTTTCTGTCCAAAACTATAGTGATCAATCCTATGCCCGCTACGGTTGAATTCTTAACCTGATACACCGTGGGGTCTGACATACGGATACACTGCCATACATATCGGATAAATCACGTTATGCACCATCCAATGAGTCTTGGGTCTTAATCCCTAAAACATGCGAAGATTTTGCTATAACCACTGTTACTTACATACTCTCTGAGCATCCATATGCATCACTGTATACTCACAAGTCTATAGAAATTTTGATACACTGAAAATTGGAGATCTGGTAAACATATAACCGAATAATGGCGTAACCATAAACTTGCTAACTGAAAGATTGTATAATTGGTAACTGAGGTAAACTAATAACCATAAGACATCATAACTGCTTTTGTACTTTCTGATAAGGTTATGCTCTAATGTGTGCTAGTATCCATTGCATCCCACTTTTGACATCCTCTCAAGTCTCATATTTACCAAGTTGTACTCCATAATTATACCCCAATGGGCAATTATCCTCTCTAGGACCTTAGGTTTCTCATGCGCGTCGCTTGGGCATCCAATACGTTTGGAATTCGATAGGAAAAGAAGATTACCTATTGCTCTAAGTTTCATGGCACGATCTAGAGTAGAAAGAGGTGAGACAATCCTGAATGTCTTGGTAGTTAACCATTTATATGAGTGGCCG
>NW_017675725.1:25072-28397 GCF_001879085.1 Nicotiana attenuata
ATTATCTTAAATCCATCGTCTGACGGTCAGGAACCACTACTTTATAGCTAATTAACTATTAGCAAATTATTTAAGTGGCGGAAACTATCAAGCTGAAGTATGTTAGAGCCCAATCTAGTAGCACTTCTACACAAAAGGCCCAATAGTTAATTGTATAGGACTCGGGCCCAATTTACATTCCATTACATTTTATAGTTGTAAATATATGTACTCATAATGAATAATAACGAGTTCAGATGGTTTATTTTCCCCTTTACACATTTCTCTGTATTTCTCTTTCTTCTCGACCCTTCTAGGGTTTTCTCATTTCTTCATCTTCCATAGCTCATCTGAGCTTCGATCTAACAAAGTACGGTAGGGGCAGAGAGAATTTCCGATGAAGCGATGAAATGCGTAGAGATCGAAAAGAACACCAATGTCAAAAGCATTCTGTTGGGGTGACACTAATACTGAGAGCCGAAAACTAGGGAAGCAAATGGATTAGATACCTCAGTAGTCCTAGCTGTAAACGATGAATACTAGGCGCCGTGCATATCGACTCGTACAGTGTTGTAGCTAACGCGCTAAATATCAAACCAATCTCCCCTTACATTGTCTCGAGAGAAATAATGCATCACTAACTTAGATCAAATTGAATATTTAGGCTACATATATCAACAAAACATGACTTAGGGAGAATCATTAAAATTCCCAAACATAGAGAGTTAGCCTCACATACCTTAACTTCCTTCTCTTGAGCAAAATACAACGTTTGTCAACCCCTTTCAACTTTAATCTAAATCAATACAAGTCAAAGGGATTCTATATTAGCAATGATTCTCATGTTTTGGTCGCTTAAGCATCTTATCAAACACTTGGTGAAAATAAAGCTTCATAGTCCTTATTAATGGTGTCTCTTCACCCAATGACCCATTCTCTTGTTCCTAGATAAATTCTAAAGCATCAAATTGCTATGTTCAATACCCTTCTTTATCACCCATAAGATAAACGATATCTTTAATCAATAATCAACAATCAACAACCCAATCCTATAATTTTTCATGCTTTTCTATCAAACCCATCAACTCATATCTCATGAACTAGGGTTTATAAATATTAAACCAATGTTAGAATTAATTAGAGGGTGAAGATATTTCCTTTTTGACGTTCAATCTTCTTGAATTCGAGTTCTAGGGTTTCTTCTCTCAACAATGGTGTCCCAATCGAATATCTAATGATATGGAGGGTTTACCCATGTTAATAAGATGTTCAAAAATTTAAATTAACTTAAAATCACCATTAGAACTTACCTTGGGTGGTGGAAGGACCCTTAAGGAGTTAGGTTTTTGAGAGTTCCCCTTTCTATATGTTTTGGGGCTGTGGGGGACGAAATATAGCTTTAAAACGACCCCCCACGTGCGAGTTCACGCGCCTGGAGGCTTGTTCGCGCGAAAGTTCGCGCTCAATGGCAGTAACACTGCCTCCCATGCGCGAGTTCGCGCGCCTGGAGGCTTGTTCGCACGAGTGTTCGCGCATACGCGTACTGTTCCAAAATACGCACATAACATTTTGCACAGAGATCCGTTCGGGCTCCATAATATATCGTTGGAAAGCTATTTCAATGGTCTACAACTTTAGTGCTTTAAGTTTTCTCAAATTCCTTGAACATTTTCACTAAATACTGATGGAATACAGACCTTCTGCAAACTTAGTCGATTTTGTCAAATCTTATGCACCTCACTTTCCATCTTGATTTTGAAACAACCATTTTCACCCACAATCATCCCGCTAGGACTTCATACGACTCTAAACTAAATCTAAACTTAAATTCCCATTTAACATATCCATACCTAGTCCGAATGTACGGGGTGTTACATTACCTCCCCCATGGGATCATTCGTCCTCGAATGATTGGCCTGACTGTAGCTTCTGCTAACTCTAGACCTTAAACGGGTCTGGTGGAACCATGAACTTTCATTAACACTTGCATTCTAAACATAATGAATACATGATTACTGAACTACTGAGATACTGAACTGAACTGCATTGACTGAATATTGATCTGCCATGAATACGTGAATACTGAACTAACATGGATATCTGAATATTGAACCGGCACAAATATTTGAGAATTGAACTAACATCAATATCAGAGTACTAAGCTGGCATGAATATCTAAGTTGTACTGACATGAGTAGCTGAGTATTGAACGGACTTGAATACCTGAGTATTGAACTGACATGAGTATCTGAGTACTGAACTGGCATGAGTATATGAGTACTGAACTGATATTAGTATCTGAGTACTGAACTAACATGAGTATCTGAGTACTGAACTGGCATGAGTATCTGAGTACTGAACTGATATGAGTATCTGAGTACTGAACTGACATGATTATCTGAGTACTGAACTGACATGAGTATCTGAGTACTGAACTGACATGAGTATCTGAGTACTGGAAACTTGAATGTTATAACATGATACGTGAAATACTGGTTGTACCACCACTCATTCTGGTGGCAACTCCAACTCATAAGCTAATTGACCGATCCTTCGCAAGATTCTATATGGCCTAATATAGTAGGGACTATGCTTTCCCTTCTTCCCAAATCTCATAACGCTTTTCATAAGCGAAACTTTCAGAAACACCTAATCATCAACTTGAAACTCTAGGTCTCTATGCCGCACGCTCGAATAGGATATTTTGTCGGCTCTGATTTTTCTTCAAACGCTCTTGAATCAACTTAACTTTCTCTATAGTCTGATAGACCAAATCGGGTCCTAACAACTCCACTTCTCCAACATCGAACCAACCAATTGGTGATCTACACCTTCACCCATACATAGCTTCGTACGGTGCCATCTTGATACTAGAATGGTAGGTTATTATTAGCAAGGTCAATGAGAGGTATGTGATCATCCCAATTACTCTTAACATCAAGGACATATCCTCAACTGCATAAATAAAATGCTCTGCCTGGCCATAAAGTTTACGACGTTCTTTTTCGTGTCGTTCAACCGATAAATCTCCTTGTCATGATGCATATTTGGGAACCTGGATGAAAAGAATACCTAGAATTATGGGCTTCTAACATGATCTTCCCTCTTTAAGTCCATCTACTGGGACACACAATCTGTCCTAGTGCCTCAAAGTCCTATCATCTCCCCCTTATTCAAAAGCCATCATCTTATACTTGTGAATCTCCTCTTCAACTGCAACACGTAGGGATCATCAAGTTGTTTCTCCTCTCAACGGCTACTAAGGGGGAACAAGTCCTGTTCTAGACAACAACTCCGTCATCTTTAGAGCCCGAAGTCGAACTCCTATCTTGGCTGGCGAACTTCT
>NW_017675725.1:31437-50242 GCF_001879085.1 Nicotiana attenuata
GGATAACCAGGAATGCACCTATCACCCCAGTGGTTCACTCACTGCCTTTAGATCCATCTAACTCTATGGCTGAAAATATGGCCACCTTATTGACTCAGATGAGTATACTCACCAAAAAGGTGGAAGAGTCAGGGCAGAAGCAGCAGGTACACATCGTAGACACTACCAATGGGGGCTTGTGTGCATCTTGCATTAGTCATCCAATTGGTAATTAGTGGAATGCAGAACATGATCATCATCACTATCCTGAAGACATGAACTATGTGTCTAATTATGGAGGCCAGAGACAGGGTGGTCAGAATTGGGGCTAGCAGAATCAGCAGTACAGGCCAGCCCAGCCACAGTTCAATACTAGGAACATGGGAGGTATGAGACCCCCTAACAATATGGCTCCTTACCCAAGGCCATAGGGATATAATAATCAGAATCAGCAGCAGGGGTATCACCCTCCTCAGCAGCAGCATGGTGGAAGGCAGGAAGATGGGTTTGCTAGACTTGAAGCAATGATGCAGCAGGTTATTGGGTCTAATGCAAAAATTAATGAGAGAGTAGATGCACATGATGCAGCAATCAAGAATATTGAAGTGCAGGTGGGCCAAATTTCGATGTCTCTGAACAATCGTCCTCATGGGACACTACCTGCAGACACACAGATAAATCCAAAAGATCAAGGCCCGAAGCAGCTGATGGCGGTGAGTCTACGTAATGGCAGAGATTTGGATGTAGAGCAAGAAAGGGCTCGAGAGAATAGACAGGCTGAGACACTCATACCAGTGCCCATTGAGCTGGATGAGTCAACGAAACTGACAGAGGTGACAGTCCAGCCTGCTCAGGAAGAAAATAGCACTCAGCGTGAGACCGAGAATGCTGAAACAGTCCAGGAACCAGTAGTTGATGTAGCAGCTGATAAAGATCAATCCCAATTGATTGGGAAGAAGAGACCTCCTGCACCCTTCCCTCAGAGGCTGGCTAAGTACCAAAAGGAGGAGCAGTACAAGAAGTTCTTTGAAATGCTGAAACAAATCCAGGTAAATATACCATTGATTGAAGCTTTGAATGAGATGCCTGGGTATGCAAAAATGATGAAGGACTTGATGTCCCGAAAGTTTGATTTTCAAGACTTGGCCACAGTTACTCTTACTCAGACCTGTAGTGCAGTGGTGACTAGACCAATTGCGGAGAAGCTGTCTGACCCAGGGAGCTTTACAATTCCATGCACTATTGGCAATTTTGCTTTTGCTAAGGCATTGTGTGATCTAGGGGCCAGCATAAATCTTATGCCCCTGGCGATTTATAAGAGGCTGGGTATTGGTAGAGCTAGACCCACCTCTATGTTGTTGCAGCTGGCTGACATGACTGTAAAGCGACGCTCTGGTATCCTGGATGATGTGTTGATTCAGGTAGGGAAATTTGTGTTCCCTGCAGATTTTGTGATCTTAGACTGCAAAGTGGATGAAGAGATTCCCATAATTTGCTAAGACCATTCCCGGCCACGGGGAGAGCTCTAATTGATTGTGAGACCGGGGAGCTCAAGATGAGACTGAACGATGAAGAAATAACATTCAATGTGCAGAAATCTATGAAGCGACCAAGTGAATTCGCCAATTGCTCTCTTATTGATGCCGTGGATGTAATTGTAGAGACTGATGATGAGATGCTGACTATTGAGGACCCCCTTGCTGTATGTTTGATGAATTTGGATGCGGTAAATGGAGAGGATCTGGCGGAATAGGTGTTGGCGTTAGAGGGTAGAGGGTTCTGGGATAGAACTCTAGAATTTGAGCCCTTACACTTGGAAAATAGAGAAACTCCTCCAGCCAAGCCATCCATCGAAAAACCACCAAAGCTGGAGTTAAAGCCATTGCCCGCCCATCTCAGGTATGAGTTCCTTGGACCTGACTCCACATTACCTGTTATTATCTCATCTAGTTTGTTAGATGTGCACGCTCAACAACTCTTGCAGGTACTTAAGGAGTGCATGACTGCCATTGGGTGGACCATGGAAGACATAAAGGGGATGAGCACCGCCTACTGTATGCACAAAATTCTACTGGAAGAGGGACACAAACCTTCCAGGGAACACCAAAGAAGGCTGAACCCCAATATGAAGGAAGTGGTGAAGAAAGAAGTAATCAATTGGTTAGATGCGGGAATCATTTTCCCAATCTCTGACAGTACCCAGTTCAATGTGTACCTAAAAAGGGTGGCATGACGCTAGTTAAGAATGATAACAATGAAATGATCTCTACTAGAACCGTCACGGGTTGGAGAATTTGCATGGATTATAGAAAGCTAAATCTAGCCACCCGGAAAGACCACTTCCCACTTCCCTTCATTGATCAGATGTTAGACAGATTGGTAGGGAGGTCAGACTTCTATTTTCTGGATGTTTACTCAGGGTACAATCAGATTTCCATTGCACCAGAGGACAGAGGGAAGACCTCTTTCACTTGCCCGTATGGCATTTATGCCTTTCGGAGGATGCCCTTTGGCCTATGCAACGCACCCGCCACATTCCAACGGTGCATGATGGCCATATTCATTGACATGGTAGAGGAAATAATGGAGGTGTTCATGGATGACTTCTCAGTGGTGGAGAACTCATTTGATGAGTGCCCGATAAATCTGACTCGTGTGTTGAAACAGTGTATCGAGACTAACCTGGTTCTGAATTGGGAGAAGTGCCACTTCATGGTACAAGAGGGTATAGTCTTGGGGCACTGGGTTTCAAGCAAAGGAATTGAGGTGGATCATGCTAAAGTGGATGTGATAGCATAGCTTCCCCCTCCAACTTTAGTCAAGGCAATCAGGAGCTTCCTCGGGCATGCCGGGTTCTACCGGAGATTCATAAGAGACTTCTCAAATATTGCCAACCCTCTCTGTAAGTTGTTAGAAAAATATCGCTCTTTTTTGTTTTCTGATGATTGCAGGGTAGCATTCGTGGAGCTAAAAAAGAGGCTGGTCACATCACCTATCATTGTTGCCCCCGACTGGGAGCAACCATTCGAACTCATGTGTGATGCCAGTGATTACGCAGTGAGGGCAGTGCTGCGACAAAGGAAAGACAAGCTGATGCATCCAATATACTATGCTAGTAGAACACTGAGTGGAGCCCAGTTAAACTACACTGTGACTGAGAAGGAGATGTTGGCTGTGGTGTTTGCTTTCGACAAGTTCAGATCATATCTAATTGGATCTAAGGTAATTGTATACACTGATCATGCAACTCTCAGGTACTTGATTGAGAAGAAGGAGTCTAAGCCGCGCCTGATTCGTTGGGTGTTGCTACTGCAAGAATTCGACCTTGAAATTCGTGACCGCAAGGGTACAAAGAACCAAGTCGCTGATCATCTATCACGACTTGAGGGAGCTGAAAATGCAGTTGAGGTTGAGGATATTCTGGAAACCTTTCCAGACGAGTAGCTGCTCGCTACTAGTCTTGAGGAAGCGCCATGGTATGCAGACTTTGCAAATTACCTAGCCTACGGTATAGTTCCCTATGACCTCTCATCTGTAGAAAAGAAAAAGTTTTATCGTGATTGCCGCATGTATTATTGGGATGAGCCTTATCTGTTTAGAATATGTGTTGACAATACGATCCGGAGATGTGTCCCCGAGATAGAACAATCTTCTGTTTTGCAGGCTTGCCACGCATCGGCGTATGGAGGACATTTTGGAGGGGTCAGGATAGCTGCGAAAGTGCTTGAGGCCGGATTCTTTTGGCCAACAGTGTTTAAAGATACGCACCAATGTGTGAAGGGATTCAATGAATGTCAGTGGACCGGGAACATTTCCCGTCGCCATGAGATGCCCATGAACCCGATTCAAGAGGTGGAAGTGTTTGATGTCTGGGGGATTGACTTCATGGGTCCCTTCGTCAGCTCATTTGGCAATAAGTACATACTTGTTGCTGTAGATTACATGTCCAAATGGGTAGAAGCTGCAGCGTTGCCCACTAATGATGCAAGAGTGGTGGAGGGATTTTTGAAAAAGAACATATTCACCCGATTTGGGACACCAAGAGCGATTATCAGTGACGGAGGCACTCACTTCTGTAATAGAGCCTTCGAGAAGTTGCTTGCAAAGTATGATGTACGCCACAAGGTGGCTACCCCTTATCACCCGCAAACTAGTGGGCAGGTTGAAGTGTCCAATAGAGAGATAAAGAGTGTGCTAACCAAGCCTGTGAACGCCACAAGAACTGATTGGGCGAAAAAGCTAGATGATGCACTCTGGGCCTATAGAACTGCTTTTAAAACACCAATTGGTATGTCACCATATAATTTGGTGTTTGGAAAGGCCTGCCACTTGCCAGTGGAACTTGAACATAAAGCGTGGTGGGCGTTGAAACAGCTAAACTTAGATATGGAGGTTGCAGGCACAACAAGAATCACTGAATTGCATGAGCTCGACGAGTTCAGACATCTTACTTTCGAGAGCACAAAGTTGTACAAGGAGAGAATGAAGAGGTTGCACGACCAGAACATTGTTGAGCGACATTTCAAACCCGGGGACATGGTATTGCTTTATAACTCAAGACTACGGTTGTTCCCTAGTAAGCTTAAGTCACGATGGTCTGGTCCATTTCGAGTGGTAGAAGTTTTCCCTTCAGGAGATATGGAGATTGCCTCGGAGAAAGACTCTCATACATTTAGAGTCAATGGGCAGAGATTGAAGTTATACATAGGCATGAAAGAGCAAAAGGAAGTGTCTGAGATGAATCTGACGGAACCTCAAAGGTCGAGCGAACCTTAAATGCGCTTTTCTACGTCGTGCCGCGACGTTAAATCAGGCGCTGCGTGGGAGGCAACCCATGAATGTTGTTGTTAGTATGTGCTTGTAACTTCTTATAAAAAAAAATCAGCGCCAGCACCGCGATCGTGGTGGGACTGCGGTGAAGCGCTATCATCCTGCCTCAGTTTTTAAAATCCACCGCGACCGCGGTGAAGCGGTAACATTCTGTCTCTGAGTTATAAACCCACCGCGGCAGCGGTGGGTACCAGGTATTTTAATTTTTTTTATTTTTCCGTTTTTCTTTTGTTTTCTTCCTCTTTTAATTTTATAACCCACCTTATCCCACTCCCCCCTTCATAAAACACACAAATTGCCCGACCCCCCTCTTCCAATTCTCCACCTCTCTTACTCTCTCTCTAAACCCTAACCCCCCCAACTCCTCTCTTCTTCTTCTTCTTCTTCTTCACTCACAATACTCCCCCATCTCTTTTCCTCTCAACCCAACTTCCCTTAAGGTATGATACTCACCCCTCCCCTCTCTTTTCTTTGTGTATTTTGTTATAGTTATGTTAGTTTATGGTTGTAATGGTGTAGTACTTGTAGTAGATTTTTGTTGGTTTTTGTTCTTGTTTTTTTTTCTTCTAAATTTCGTTTTTGATAATGTTGGTGAAGGGGCTGTATATTTAATGTGGTGGAAAGGTGTTTGTTGGTGGGTGATTGAATGAAGTAAGTATGGGGTGTGTTGGTGTAGTAGCATATTTGATTTGGGGAAGTTTTGATAGATTCACATGGGTTGTGTATATGACGATATTTGTCTTGCCCACAAGGTGTTTGGGGAATTGCCCCAATGGACCTATAAGGAACTAATGTGACATGGTTGTGGTGAAGTCTAAGTAACTACCCATAGTCACACATTTCACGCACTTATTAACAGGTGTGTTTCTATTTTGACAGGTACAATGAGTTCATCGCGAAAGAGACGCAACACCGGGTCCTCCGCTAGTGGACCGGGAGGCTCCTCACGAGCTAGGAGCTAAGCTAGTGCACCTCAGTTCGATAGCACTCGGCTTGTATCCAAATCAGCGGAGGATAGGTACAACCAAAAATCAGCTAAGAAGTTGCTCCATGAGGTACATATTGATTGGACTGCCTTGGAGGTGGAGTGCCCAAATACTTTTAATGAGTTAAGGAGGTGTCAGCTGGACATATTCTTCGAGGTCCCAGAGGAGGCTAATATTCTGATGGTTTGGGAATTTTATGCAAACCTGCCGGAACATGAGAACGGGGTTGTCACTGTGCGCAATACCCGGGTGGATGCATCTATTGAGGCTATCCGCCGGGTATATCGCCTCCCAGCTTTCACGGGTGACATGGATCATTATATAGTCTATCACCGCCCGAAGATTTATTGGACACCAATTCTTGATGTCATCTGTGTCCCTGGCAAGTTGTTTATATGGATAAAGAAGCCCCTGAAAGCCCCGTCTGTGCCGCCTGGCTAGAGTCCCTGAGGACCTTCGAGTTGATAGGAGATTTCCCCTGAAAGCCCCATTTTAGGCAAGAAAAATTAGACTTGAGGGACGAGAGCTGGTGGTGGATGACTCAGATGCTGAATCTGATGATGCTGAGGCAGCTGAGGTTCCCCCTCCTCCGCGAGTTGACGAGGCAGGCTCTTCATAGCCACGCCGGAGCACCTGCATGACAGCTTTGGAGCAGGAGATGGCTGGGTTGCGTACCTCAGTCACTAATTTGGGTGCCCGTGTGGATGCGGTGGCTGAAAGGCAGGTGAAGTCGGAGAAGAAATTCTTGGGCTGGTTGAGAGGTCTGGGACGTGCTTGCAACGTGAACCCAGACACCGTCTTCGACCAGGAGTGAACCTTCAGGGAAGTTCCTTTACCTCACTGTTCGTTAAATTTTTAAGCCATGAGGACATGTCTTCGTTTTACGTGTGGGGTGGGGATACTTCATTGTATGTTTGTAATTGTAACAATTGACTGTTTGATTTTGTTTGTTTTGTCTGGCTTTGATTGTTTTGGTGTTTGAGTTATAATTCATTAGGTAAGTTAAAATAGTAAGTGGCTTGTCCCGACGACGGATCTCTTTCGGTGGGGTTCTTGAGGGACTAAGTCGGAAAAAAATGGAGTATGGAGACTCTTCCTGATGACGGATCTTTTAGACAATTTTCATAAGGAAAGTTAGTCTGGAGAAAACACCAAAAAGATTTTTTATTTTATTTTTAGGTAGTGTAGTAACTCCCCCTTGGTTTTTCTTTGGACCGCGGTTCTTTTCAAGGGTTTAGCTTGAACCGGGTATAGGTAGTTTTTGTTTATTTTTGTTCTTTTTAATTTGTAGATTAGGACTAATGGGCTACGAGCTAAAATCGAAGGAAAACCCCTTAGCGTTAATACACCCGAACACAATAGACACTAGAGTGTAACGCTTAGCTTCAATGGTTGATTCGTGTTAAAGTGCCTTAAGATTGTATGTTTGTATCTAACTTGAACACTCAAAAGAGAATGTCTTGATAAACCAATCCGGAGTGAGTCATGTGCCATGTGTGTGTGAGTTTTACTGTATTCCATGATTTACATTTGATGCCTAGAACTTGCCCTGTGTGTTTGCAAAGCGAAATAGTAGTTTCATTCAGTTTTAGAAGTGATATAGGCATTTCCTTGTTGAGCCAGACATATAAAGTAAACCCACCTGAATGCAATACATCTTAGTTAACTCCGTTGCGCCTATAAGCCTGTTTCTTTGGCAACCACATTGCGAACCTTACCCAATTGTTTGAATAGCCTGCTGTTTGAACCCTTTTACCTCCCGATAAGCACTTGAATGGTAAAATATACAAAAGCAAAAGTGTGGGGTGGTGGTTTGGTTTTAGAGTGGAACCATTGAGATAGAGAAAAGGTGCTGAATTTTGAAGCATAAAAGAAGAAGCACCACGAAAAAAAAGTTATAAATAATTATAGTGGTTGATAAGTGGTAGCTTGTACAAATTGCACCTAATGGATGGGGATGTTTTAAATAAATGTGGTGGAGTGTATGGTTGAGACAACTATGATCTTGAAGTTTAATGTAATTGTATTTTAAGTGCTTAGGGAGGTTGGTCACTATATCTAAATATATCCTACCCGTCCCTTAGCCTACATTACAACCAAGTAAAGTCCTATTGATCTTAGACTGAGTGAGCTTGATTAGTAGAGTACTACACTACGGGCAAGCCTATGGTGCATCTTTGTGGCATGTGAATGTTCTTTTTGAGAGTGAGCGAATTTTGTCTATCTTAGTTCCTAATTGTTCTAAATATCATTATATGTGGAACTACTCTCTTGTGTGATGTGAGGGCATGTGATTCACAAAGGAAAGTAAGTCTTGACTCTTGTATATAGTGGTTTTGAGTAAGTGCGAATGTTGCATGGTACGAAAGGTTTGAATCTTGAGGTAAAGGTTGTTTGCTACTAGGTGAAACTTTTGTAAATGTTCATGGTGTGAGTCGTTAAGGGAAAAAGCTTAGTGAAGGAATTTTGATGGAGTGTGATGGATTGCTCGAGGATTAGCAATGATTTAAGTGTGGGGTGTTGATAGTAGGCTATATAGTTGATATTTACACCTTAATATGACCATTCTCTGTCGTTGTTTATAGGTAAATTGCTAACAAAATGCTCTAAATAGTGTTCTTTTGTGTCGCAGGGAATATTATATGTGAGGAAGCAACACGAAGTGTTTTGGAGGCGATAATGTGAAGAAAATGCCCACTCGAGAAGTACCCGAGCACAAAGAAGCAGAAAATTGCCTGGGCAAGAAGTCCACCGCGACCGCGGCAGATTCAAAACGTCAGGCAGAAAGGTCAGCTCTCATTGCGGTCCTGCAGCGACCGCGGTGCATTGTTCACGCTGCTGGAAGTTTGGGGACCAAAGTGTAATTTCGGGGAAACTTTTGTAAAACCCTTATAAGCTTTAGAAACTCGCCCATGATTGTTTTTAAGCTTGTTTTAGACTACTTTTGGAGGCAAGAACAAGTGTGAGAAGATCAACCAAACATTAGAGTTTTTCTATCTCTTTTATTTTCTTGCAATTACCCATTATGAATAATTTAGTAGTTTATTCTCGTTTTGTCATGAGTAGCTAATTCCTTTGTCTAGGGTTTTGATGGAACCTATTGAAGGATGAACTTCTTGATTATGTTAATATAGTTTGCCAGTTAATCTCTATTTGTTCAACTACGTGTTTGTTGTAGTTAACTGACAGGATCCTCAATTAGCTGTGCCTATTTAGTGTGCATAACTCGGGAGAGAGTGCATATTTAGGTAGTTGTTGAACATCACCACTCCCAAAGTATAAGAGGGATCTATAACTGAGGGTTTAAAGGCGAGATTAGGGATAACGAAGCCTTGGGTGAAATCTAATGTGAGCTGTAATAAACAAAGCCAGCTAGTGTATCTCGGGAGAGTGCGTCTAGTAAATTATCGTGATTACTCGGGAGAGATTTATGGTAAAAGGAGTGCTCATGATTGATAGAGATATTTCGGTGAATCTATATGAAACATAACTAGAAGGGATTCCATCAATAGGGGAAATCACTACCTTAGAACCTTCTCATAATTGTTTACAACTTAAGCATAGTTAGTTTTCAGCTACTTATTTATTTTCAGTCTTAGTTATTAGAAATACCATCAACTGTTATTTACAACGTTTGGGGAAGTTGATTCCACAGAATTTAGTAAGTCCAACGAAAGTAATTGATAGGTTGATTCCTTGTGGGTTCGACTCTGGCATAAATACTCAGATTATATTTGCAACGTCCGCGTGTCCTTTTATAAGGCATAGTTGGGCGTGATCAGATTCCTTTAGTTCGTAGAGACTGCCACTGGAGTCAAGACTTTCCTATCATTATTCCTAATTCAAATCAGAGAATTACTTCTTACTTAACTGGATTTTCCTTCGTCTACACGTATCCCTTTACATTAGGATTCAAACCTACTATTGACCCAGTTATTCTTGAGTTCTGTCGCTTCTTTGACGTTTGCTTAGGTCAAATTGGCCCAATATTATGGAGGGTCGTTTCCTGTTTGAGGCATTTGACCAATTTAGCCAAGGTGCCTTTTACTTTCCCCCATCTGATTCACCTTTACTCCCCTAGGCTTTTCCGTAATGGTGTTTATACACTAGTAGCTAGGAGCAAAAGAGTGTTAGCGAGCCCAGAAGATGACAAAGACCGTGGCTGGTACGCCAGGTTTGTTGCTGCCCCCACTGTTGGTTTAGTGGGTGAAGAAAATGTTCCCTTCCCTGAGAAGTGAAATTTTTCACGTGAGTCTTTTAACTTTCTCGTACATTTTTCTTCAATTGTTGATTTTTCTAATTTTACTTCCTTTTTCCAGCAATCATGAGAGTTGTGTATGATGTTCCCAATTTCCGTGATTGGGTAGAAAAGCTGTTGAGTATTGCACCAATGGATGGTAGGTCTTGGAAGATACTTTCTCATCGATTTGGTTGGAAGGTGAAAACTCATGGTAAGAGTTTTTATTTTACATATTGTGTGTTTTTTTATTTTTGAACTTACTTCAATCCTTCCTTTATTAGGATTTGCTGTTCGAGGAGTTACTGATGAGGCGGTCGCGACTTCTCGTATCTCTTTGGAAAGGGTCCAAGAAATAATCTCGGGTTCTTCATCGAAAAGAAAAATCATTGCTGACAAGGACTCTGAAGAAGAGGAAGACGGGGGTTCCTTGGTAACAAGGCCATGGGCCCGAAGACGCATTATTTCTGATGACGAAGCAGAAGCATCCCCCCTTAGTTCTTCTTCTCTTACCGAGCCTGTTGAGGCCCCAGTTGTAGTTCTTGATGATGACGTTGCTCCCACTGCTGCTCACGATTCTGTTGAGCAACTTTTTATTAGCGGGTTTGGTAATGAAGCTTAGGCCCTATTTCTGATGAAGCTCCCCTGGCTTCTTTTTCTACTCCCGTGTCTGTAATTCCTTCTTGGCCGAACTCGGCTGTTTCTGCTCCTCCCCGGGCTGTTGTCTTTACTACTTCTACCGTTCCTTCTTCGACAACTCTTCCTCTACTTTCTCACCGTGTAGAGGTTGGCTCCTCAAGTGGAAGTGGTGCCATGAGGCAGGTGATTATTTAAGTCCCCGCTGAGGGTAATCTTTTAAGGAAATCAGGTCAAGCGGACGTGTGGCTAAAGCCTTTAATTGGTCCAATTGAGAAAGCTAAGCTGGAAAGCCATAGTTCCTTGACATTGATGAATGACATTGTGCATTGTTCTTTAAAGGTATTTCCCCCCTTCTCCTTTGTCATTTTTCTATCTTTAAGATTCTCATTTCCTTTTTCCTTTTTTTAGGCTAATCTCATCGGCACAGAGATGAAAAAAAGGGTTACCCTCACAAAACAGTTAATGCGCGATTATCAATTAGAGGCGTACAATTGGAAGGATCAGTATGAAAGTCTTTAGATTAACGTGGACTATTTAGAAGAAAGTAAGAGTACCTTGGAGCATCGGGTACGGGCCTTGACTTCAGAATTGGGAATTGCAAAGGCTTCCTCAAGTCAAGCAGATAAAGAAAAGGCTCATCTTGAAACTTCCTTCTCCGAGCAGTTGTCCAAGGAAAGCAAAGAGATTAGAGGACTGAAGGTTCTCTTGGATGAGAAAGAAGCTTATGTTGGTGAGCTCGTGCAGAATTTGACTCAAGCACAAGAAGACCTTCGAATTTCTTCCGATAAGGTTTGTGCCTTAGAAAGTTCCCATGCCTCTCTTCAAGCTTCTTACACATCTGCCTTGGCTGAAAATGAAAAGTTAACTAATGAAATTGCTGATTGGGAGAGGGATTATGAGATCCTTGAGGATAAGTCTGCCATGGAAGTGAGTTGGGCGTTTCTAAATTCTCGCCGTGATACCCTTGTTGAAGCTAGCCAAGAGAATTTTAACTTGGAATCTGAGTTAGCTAAAATCAAAAAGCTATTGAGAAGGCTCAGCAAAACCAAGATTTTCCTTCTCCCGTGGCTGAAGCTTCTGCAAATGTTGAAGTTGATACAGGTATCCCCACTTCTTCAAGCCAAGTTGAGCCCGCTGTTGTAAGCCAAGCTGAACCTACTGCTGTAAGCCAAGTTGATCCTGCTGCTGTTGATGCACCTATTTCAGTTCCCTCATCGTCTTAGTGACAAGTTTAAGTTGTTTGAATTCCTTTGTTTTTTTTCCTCAGGTACCTTTTTGGAAAGTTGTGATTAAAACCCTAGATTTCATTTGAGGGTTTGTTTTTGAAAACTTAAGTCCCCAGACATTTTATGGGGCAATATGTATAAACAATTTGCAGCTTTATGACTAAGTTCATACTTAGTCTTAGTTTTTTAATATTAAAAAGTTTTTTGTTACTATTTGAACTTCTGTTTTATTTATTCTCGCCTTTATTTCTCAGGACTTACGGAATAAATTGCATTTTTATTCTTCAAAAAATGCTTCTGCTAACTTCATGAATATTCAAAATAATCATGAATTTTATAAAAGAGGGCCCTTTTATATTCGACATTTAATGAAGAAGATGTCTCAACTTCATAATGGTGTTAACGTACGATAAAAGAAATAGGAATACACATGTTTCTTTGAAACAACTTTCGACAAGTTTTTATTTGAACTTTGTCTATTTTGGAAGAACATTTTACATGTATTTGAATTAGATCTATAACTTTCTCGTAACTGTTTTTTTTGTAACACATTTCAAAAAAAAATGAACACGAGGTTTTTATTTATAACCCGTTTCGGTACATTGCTTTTACCCTAACAATGGTAAGGTTTTTCTTTGGCCTTAGCTCGTGACTTTGCTTTGCACTTGACTCATTTAATGAGTGAACTTTTCAGGCTTAATCTTTGATTTTTTCCCAATCTTCTTTGCCTTCTTTATACTTATTCCTGTGCATATTATATAGTCCCCCTAGTGTTTGAGCGTTGAAGTATGAAGCCTCGAGCACTTGATTGTTCCTCTCATTTGGTCCTTTCCCTGAAAAGGAAAAACATACGAGACTCAGAGGTGCGATTATAGATATAGACTGCTTAACCCGTTTGAATTTCTATCGGAATAATTGTAACCCTAGGCCGGGAAATTTAATTTATTCCACGTGCCTTGCAGGTCATGATTCATCAATTAGCACGGGTTAGCTTTTTGCCTATCATCTAAAATCGTTAGTAAATTTTAATAATTCAAAATTAAACTTTAAAATATGGATACCTGACCGTGGGTATTCCTTAGAAATAGTATCTCTTCAGGTGAACAACATTCCAATGCGAAGGTAGTATCTTTCCATCCATTGTTTCGAACTCATATGCTCCTTTGCCTGCAATACCACAAATCCTATAGGGTCCTTCCCATGTTGGACTTAATTTCCCCGCATTAGCTGTATTTGTAGATTGAAAAACCTTTTTGAGCACAAAGTCCCCAATTTTGAAGAATCTGAGGCGTGCTTTTCTGTTGTAGTATCGTTCTATGACCTGCTTCTGTGTTGCTACTCTTATTAGTGCAGCTTCCCTCCTTCCTTCAAGTAAATCAAGATTTACACGCATCTCCTCGTCATTAGACTCTTCTGACGCATGTGTGAACCTTGTACTCGGCTCTCCTATCTCAACTAGAATTAAAGCTTCAGCTCCATAAACCAATGAAAATGGTGTTTCTCCTGTGCTTGTTTTTGCTGTTGTGCGATATGCCCATAAAACACCAGGTAACATTTCTGGCCAATTACCTTTGGATTCCTCTAAACGCTTCTTTAAATTGTTGATAATGACTTTGTTTGTTGACTCAACTTGCCCATTATCCACCGGGTGATAAGGTTTGGATGTAATCCTTTTAATCTGCCAACTTTGAAAGAATTCTGTGATTTGAGCTCCTATAAACTAGGGGCCATTGTCACACACGATTTCCTTTGGCACACCGAATCGACATATGATATTTCGCCAAATAAAATCTTTGACCTCCTTTTCTCGCACCTGTTTGAATGCTCCAGCCTCTACCCATTTAGTAAAATAATCAGTGAGTACAAGCAAAAGTTTTACCTGCCCTTTTGCTTGTGGTAGTGGACCTACGATATCCATTCCCCATTTCATAAATGGTCACGGTGCAATGACCGGATGTAGCAACTCCGCAGGTCTATGCATATTATTACCGTACCTTTGCTATTTATCGCATTTAGCCACAAAACTTTCCTCTTCTTCTTCCATTTTAGGCCAATAATAACATGCCTTAATCAGGGTTCTTACCAATGACCTTCATCCTGCGTGATTCCCACAATTCCCCTCGTGTATTTCTCTCATTACTTATTCTGTCTGAGAAGGTCCGAGACATCTTGCTAAGGGACCACCGAACATTTTTCGGTAGAGATTGCCTTGCATTAAGCAATACTGAGCTACCTTTTTTCGAAGCGCATGAGCTTTTTTCTTATCTTCAGGGACGATACCATACTGCAAAAAAGCAACAATCTCGTTCCTCCAGTCCCAAGTTAAATTATTAAAATTTACCTCATCATATCGGGGTCGAGAACTGAATGAAATAAATGAATAACTGAAGCATTTGCATCGTTTGCCACGTCTCCCGTAGATGCGAGATTAGCTAGGGCGTCTGCTTCAGCATTTTCATCCCTTGGTATTTGCATAACTTTCGAGGTTTGAAATTGTTTTATCAAATCCCGTACCTTTTGTAAGTACTGCTGCATCCTTACTTCCCTGGCCGTATAAGTCCCCAGCATTTGATTAACTACGAGCTGAGAATCACTTTTGATTATAATCTGATTTATGCCAAGTTCCCATGCTTGTTCTAAACCTGCAATCATAGCTTCATATTCTGCCTCATTGTTAGTTATAGAATGACATTTAATAGCTTGTCGAATGGTTTCACCCATAGGTGGTACCAAAACAATCCCTAAACCTGCACCTTTTACATTAGATGAACCATCAGTAAATAAGGTCCAAGTTCTTGGATTAGCTCCATTGAACACCTGCAATTGTTTTTTTGCTTCTAATTGCATTCCTTGGCTAAAATCAGCCACGAAATCTGCTAACACCTGTGATTTTATAGCAGTTCTAGGTTGATATGTGATATCATATTCGCTTAATTCTATAGCCCACTTGGCTAGCCTTCCAGATAATTCATGCTTATGTAATATATTGCGTAATGGATAAGCAGTTACTACAACAATGGGATGACATTGAAAATAAGGTCTTAATTTTCTAGATGTCATGATTAATGCAAGTGCAAGCTTTTCCAATTGAGGATACCACGTCTCCGCATCTAATAAAGATTTACTGACATAATAGATCGGATATTGTTTACCTTGATCCTTACGGACTATACTGCACTTACCGCTAATTCTGAGACAGCAAGATAGATGAGCAGTCTTTCCCCAACCTTTGGTTTTGCGAGCAACGGTGGATTTGATAAATATGTCTTCAAATTTTTGAGTGCCTGTTGACATTCCTCATTCCATTCAAAATGATCTTGCTTTTTAAAAGCTGAAAAGAATTTAAAGCACTTTTCTGATGATTTAGAAATGAATCTCCCCAAGGCTACAATTCTTCCCGTCAACCTTTGCACTTCTTTTTTGCTTGTAAGAACATCAGGAATTTCTTCTATGGCCTTAATCTGTTCAGGATTTACTTCGATACCACGGTTAGAAAGAAGAAAACCCAAAAACTTACCTGATGCAACACCGAATGCACATTTCTCAGGATTTAATTTCATATTAAATTTTCGCAAAATTTTAAACATTTCAGACAAATGTGATATATGATCTCCTGAATGCTGAGTTTTAACGAGCATATCGTCTATATAGACCTCCATAGTCTTTCCCAAATGTTCTTGAAACATTTTGGTTACCAGTCTTTGATATGTTGCACCTGCATTTCTGAGACCAAAAGACATTACTTTATAACAGTAAGTCCCCCTATCTGTTATAAACGAAGTTTTTTCTTCATCTGCGGGATCCATCTTGATTTGGTTGTATCCTGAGTATGCATCTAAAAAACTTAATAACTCTTGCCCTGCAGTAGCATCAATTAGTCGATCTATATGAGGTAATGGGAAAGAATCTTTAGGACAAGCTTTGTTAAGATCTGTATAGTCTATACAAACTCGCCATTTACTGTTCTTTTTAGGTACCACAACAGTGTTAGCTAACCAATTAGGATACTTTACCTCGCGGATAGACCCATTATGTAATAATTTTTGGACCTCATCTTGAATCACCTGATTTTTGAAAGGTGGATAAGATGGGTCTTCATTTAATTTGTGAGTCATTACCTCCGATGGTATTCCTGTCATATCAGAATGGGACCAAGCAAAATAATCCGCGTTAGCTTTTAAAAATTCAATTAACTTACGTTTCATATCCGGGCTGAGATTGGCTCCTATGTAAACTTTCTTTTCGGGCCAGTGAATAAACAATACTACAGCCTCCACCTTTTCTATCGTTGTTTTGATATTTTCATTCTCTTCTGGTTCTTGAATGGAATCGGGCCTCGAATCCATATTTGTTCGCCCTTGTTCAGTTGAGGTATCCTCAACTAGGTTCTGTGATTGCTATTTTTCTTCATTTTTAGTACTTGAATCTACCACGGAGTGGATGCTCCTGGATGTCTGTTGGTCTCCACGGATTTGACATATTCCCCATGGTGCTAGAAATTTGATGACTTGATGCAAGGTTGATGGAACTGCATCCATATCGTGGATCCATGGCCGCCCAAGAATGATGTTGTAAGCCATTTCCATCTCCACTACCTGAAACTTCGTATCCTTGACAACTCCTTCTGTGAATGTAGTAAGAATCACCTCCCCTTTCGTCATAACACTAGAATTGTCAAATCCTGACAAAGTATGCGCTTTTGGTACCAATTTATCTTCAGCTTGCATCTCATGTAATACTCGTAGCAAAATAATGTTCACGGAACTACCTAGATCAATCAAAACTCGTTTCACATTTGTGTCATGTATAAGTAAAGATATTACCGGTGTGTCGTTGTGTGGAGTTAATAGGCCATCCGCATCCGCATCCGCATCATCGAATGTAATATTTTCTTCTTCTAAAACATGCCGCAACCGCTTCCCGTGGGTAATCGTTACTTTGGAAACCTTATTGGCTGCGGTATACGTCACACCATTGATTTTTTCTCCTCCGCTGATAACATTGGCGGTTCTTTTGGGTGAAGGTGGTTTGGGAGGCTCCTGCCTATTCTTCATGTATGCTTGTTTAACTTTCTCACTGAATAACTCAGTGAGATACCCCTGTTTTAATAAATGATCAACTTCACTTTGCAAGAACCTACAGTCTGCCATTTTATGCTCGTGATCATTAAGAAATTCGCACCAATGATCAGGGTTTCGCCTGTTTGAATTCGATCTCATCTTCTTTGGCCATCGTACCTTGTGTCCCATGCTTCTCAAAATATACACGAGTTCGGAAGTGCTCACATTGAAATTATAACCGCCAAACCTCGCCTTTAAGTTTCTATCATCATCTCGTGACTCACGTGTGCTTCGATCATTCCCAAATCTTGATGACGAGCCCGACTCTCTATTCCTCGATCTGTGATCGTACCTCTAATTATCCTATTTTGACCGTGACTCTTTTCCCGCAGGTCCCATGTATGGCTCGTACCTGTTTTTACCGGACCTTGTTTCGGTTTTCGCCCGTCTCGAACTTACCTTTTCTTCTTTTTGATGCCGTGAAATAATATCTTCATCAATCCTCAGCTTCGTGCTATACCTGTTATAAACGTCATTTCATGTTGTTGCTGGAAATTCACGAAGACTGTCTTTGAGTCGCCTCGTAGCTTCTAAGCTTTTTTCATTCAAGTCACTTGTAAATGCTATAGCTACCCAATTGTCAGGTACACACGGTAATGTCATTCTTTCACGCTGGAAGCTGTCTACGAACTCTCTGAGCAATTATGAGTCCCCTTGCTTGATTTTGAAAATATCCTCCATTCTTTTTTCGACTCTCTGAGCTCTCGAGTGTGCTTTAATAAAAGAATCTGCAAGCTCAGCAAAAGAATTTATAGAATTTTCGGGTAAAAGAGAATACCATGTTAGTGCACCCTTAGTGATTGTTTCACCGAATTTCCATGACCAGTGCAGATTCAATCTTTGGTCAAGTCATTGCCTTTGACGCCTGTTGTGAATGCAGTCACGTGGTCTCGTGGATCAGCTGTTCCATCATATTTTGGAATATCAGACATTTTGAATTTCTTTGGAATTGGGAGGGGAGCAGCACTTGGCTTCCAGGGTTGTTGCGAATACTTATCCATATCTATCCCTTTGATTACGGGTGGCACCCCGGGTATTTGCTCTATGCGGCAATTTTGCTCCTTAAGCTGTTTCTGCAATGTTAATACTAGATTTTGTAGATCTGAATTAACTAAGTTACCTGGTACTCCTTCTTGTGATTCGCTGGGGATTCCACCACTTCCTGAATTAACGAGCCCAGAACGAGGATTCCCCAAAGTATTGTTATTTGGAGTGGGTGTGAGTGGTGCAGCAGGTAATTGACTAGAAAAAGCTTTAAGAACTTTATTAACCTCTGCAGCAATTAATTTTTACAAAGCTTCATCGATAGCTTCAACATTTTCAAATTGAGCGTTTCCGTGTGCATGAGATCCATCAGGAGTGCCTTCTCGAGACCGTCGAGGAGAGCTTTGTGGAGAAGGATCAGGAGTATGATTATCCTGTAGATTCCCCTGAAGTTGTTGGTTTTCTTGATTTCCTTGAGTGTTGTCATTGTTGTTCGACATGGTTGATGCAACAAGGAAAGTTAAGCTAAAAAAGAATAGATTATCAGATTTCCGGTAACGGAACCAACTTGTTTAACCAAAAAATAGAATTTCAGTCAAAGCTTTATTTTAAGAAGAACACGGGCTACTGATAATCAGAAATGAATTATAGTAATTGATTTTGAGAGCAATATAATAGGTAACAGAAAATAGAGTAACTCAGTATATGCAGTTGATATTGCCTGTCCTTACAATTGATCCATTCTCTCCCTTTTATAGCTATTTTAGAGATATGCGTTTTGCCTTTTTCATAAATAAGGTTCAT
>NW_017675725.1:51719-61148 GCF_001879085.1 Nicotiana attenuata
CGATCTAATAATATTTACAAATTAAAAAAACTACGATCCTCTTCTATTGGTTATAGGAATATAATAAATAATTAAAATTAGTCTTTAAGCCAACATAAGTAGAATTAGTTTTCTCCTATAATTTTAATCTTTCCCCAACTTCAAGTTGTATTCTTTCAAAGTTTTACTTCTATGTTCGAAATATTGGAGGATATATGTCGGACCTAATATCTAAAAGGTAGGAAACTGATTGTCCATAGAATTACACAAATTAATATTTAGGCCAAGTTTAATTACTATTTTATCCAATATGAAATTGTATTCTCAAGAAACTATATTTATTTTAAAGGACATAAAAGTCGATCAATATTTCGGGGATATTTTTGTCGTCTAACATTTAATGTTTTGATATTCGTGCTTGTTTGACCAAAAAATGGAATTGTGACTAAAGCTATAATTTAGAAGAACACGGGTTACTGATAATCGCAAGAATGTATAAAAGAAAGTAATTTGAATAGCTAGAATATAATTGAATAAAGCAAGTAAACCAAACAACTGTTCAGTCCTCTCCTTTTATAGTTATATCGGATGTAAGTGTCTTGCTTTGGTCATAATAAGGTTATTATGGGCAATAAATGACATTGAATGCTACGTTACATAATCATTACATTTAAGACAGATTCACTAACGTTTTCAGCATTTAATGCTTATCAAATACTGTATTTGGACCCTCGTATGCTGTCAGATTCATTCCCTTGACTCTTCTTGATTATTGAACTTAAATTTCTTGAATAGGTACAGGCGCTGAATCCTTTAAATAACCGCCCGTGCCTCTTCCTTTGCTTTTGCTCGCATCTATTACCACTCGTGCCTCTTGGCTAACTGTAACTCTTTGACTATTTGACCAGCCTACGTGTCATGAGACGTCATCTTCACACTTTTTTAATATGTAAACTCAATTTTTCCCAATAGAGATAGTCCCCCCACTTGCTATTTATTCATCAATTGAATATTTGGGAAGTGGATTTCATTAAAACGGGAGTTTTGTCACCATTAATGCTGTGACAGAATTGACACTTCAATTGTCACTTCCATTTAATGCGTTTCACACGTGTCACCTTCCTATTGGTTCTGCAATTTTGCAGCACTTTTCTAGGCTTTCTTTTCGGCTTCCCTGTTCACGAAGTATCAGTTATCATTATTATGGCCCTTAATCATTGCACTTTTTCCTTTGACGGTTGATCATCAATATAAATATAACTTCTTTCTTTGTCTTTGTCTCATAAAGTTTACTGAACACTTTATTTTTCAAATCTCTGTTAGTTTCCTCCTCGTATCATCTTTTTTCATTATGTCTTCGTCGAACCCTAACCTTAGAAGGGCTTCCATTGTTGATACCTTCCCTAGTGCTCTTAGCAAGGGAATAATGGGAGGTAGGAATCGTAGTTCGGGATCTGCACGAGGCCCTTCTGTTTTATCTCCTGGTTCTGGCCCTTCTTCCAGAACCAGAGGTTCCTTTTCTCAAAATCTTCCTCTAGGGGTAAAGAACCCTCTGAACCATTACGTGAACCTTTAGTAGAAGAGATAGTCCCTACGGAATTGTCTTTTTACCATGATAGGAAATCTCTTAGGAATCAGGTTTCTACTTTAGATCGTGCTGATGCTTTTCCCACTCAGATTACAGAAGCTCCTGTAGTTCGCAAAGATTGCCATTGGAGTGATGACTTTCCTATCATTATTCCTAACCCAAGTCAGAGAATCACTTCTTACTTGATGGGGTTTTCTTTTGTTTATACATACCCTTTCACCTTAGGGTTCAAACCAGCTATTGACCCAGTCATTCTTGATTTTTGTCGTTTCTTCGATGTTTGTTTGGGTCAAATTGGCCCAATCATATGGAGGGATGTTGCCTGTTTAAGGCATTTAACCAATTCTACTGGTGTTCCCTTCACTTTCCCTCACTTAATTCATCTTTACTCCCCTAGGCTTTTTCGCAATGGTGTTTTCACACTAGTAGCCAGGAGTAAGAGGGTTTTGGTGAGCCCTGAGGATGACAAGGACCGTGGTTGGTATGCCCGGTTTGTTGCTGCCCCCACTGCTGGTTTAGTGGGTGAAGATAACATTCCCTTCCCTGAGAAGTGGAACTTTGCACGTAAGTCTTTTATCCTGTTCATGACTTTTTCCTTCAAGTTTATCAACTTTTCTAATTTTTCTTCTCTTTTTTCTTTTTTCTTTTTAGCAACCATGGGAGTTGTGGGAGATGTTCCCAATTTTCGTGGCTGGGTAGACAGATTACTGAAGACCGCACCAATGGATGGGAGGTCTTGGAAGACACTTTCTAACCGTTTTGGTTGGAAAGTAAAGACTCATGGTAAGAGCCTCTTATTTTGTTTCATCTTTCATACATATGTTTCTCTTTATGGCTCTAATTTCAATCCATCTTTTTAACAGGATTTGCTATTCAAGGAGTTACTGCCGAGGCAGTTGCGGCTTCTCGTGCTTCTTCTGGAACCCGTATCTCTTTGGAAAGGGCTCAAGAAATAGTCTTGGGTTATTCGAAGAGAAAAGCCGTTGAAGAAGAAGATTCCGAAGAAGAGGAGGATGACAGGGGCTCTTTAGTGAGACGGCTTCGAGCTCGAAGACGCATCATTTCTGATGACGAGGCTGAAACATCCCCCCGCCAATCAGTGTCTCTCACCGAGCCTACTGAAGCCCCAATGGTAATTCCCGTATCTTATGATGATGTAGCTCCCCTAGATACTCATGAATCCATTGAACAACTTTTCATCAGTGGCTTCGGTAGTGGAAGTTTAGGGCCCGTTTTAGATGAAACTCCCCTAGCCTCTTTTTCAACTGCCGTGCCTATGATTTCTTCCTTACCAACCCCAGTTGTTTCTGTTCCTTCTTCTACTATTTTTACTTTTTCTACCGCTCTTCCTTTGACAATTCCCCCTCCTATGGTTCATCATACGGAAGTGGGCTCTTCAAGTAGAAGTGCCGCCATGAGTAGGGTAACTATTGAAGTTCCTACTAATAGCAGCCTTTTGAGAAAGTCAGGTCAGGCAGATGTATGGCTAGAGCCTTTAATTGGCCCAATTGAAAAAGCAAATCTGGAGAGCCATAGTTCCCTAACCCTAATGAATGATATCGTGCACGCCACTTTGAAGGTATTTTCCTTCTCTCCTTTCTTTACTTTGTAAATTTTTTATCTTTGGGATTCTTATTCCTCTTCCTTTTTTAGGCCAATCTTATCGGCACAGAAATGATGAACAGAATCCCCCTCTTGGAGAAGGTAGCACGTGATTCTCAGTTGGAGGCGATCAATTGGAAGGAACAATTTGAGAGTGCACAAATTGACATGGAAGATTTAATAGAGAGCAGGAATACCTTAGAGCAGCAGGTGCGAGCTTTAACCTTGGAATTAGCAGTGGCAAAAGCTTCCTTAAGCCAAACAGAAAAAGAAAAAGAGCGTCTCGAGTATTCCTTCTCAGAACAACTATCCAAGGCCAGTGAAGAGAACAGAGAGTTGAAGGTTCTCTTGAGTCAAAAAGAGACTTACTCTGGGGAGCTCGTGCAAAGCTTAACTCAAGCACAAGAAGATCTTCGAGTCTCTTCTGATAAGATGCATGCTTTGGAAAGCTCCCATGCCTCTCTTCAAATTTCTTACAACTCTGCCCTGGCTGAAAATGAAGAGCTAAAGAATGAGATTGCTGATTGGGAAAGGGATTATGAGACCCTTGAAGAGAAATCTGCTATTGAGGCAAGTTGGGCGTTTCTGAATTCACGTCGTGATACCCTGATTGAAGCTAGCCAAGAAAATTTCAACTTAGAGTCTGAATTGGCTAAGGTTAATGAAACCATTGAGAAGGCTCAACAAACACAAGATTTTCCTTCTCCTACGGCCGAAGCTTCCGTGAATGTTGAAGTTGATACGGGTATTGCAGCTCTTCCAAGCCCTGTCGAGCCTGTTGCTAAGAGTCAAGATCAACCCGCAACTGTTGATGCACCTGCCCCAGTTGAGCCCGTTGTCGTTGATGCACATTCTTCAGTTCCCTCATCTTCCTAGTGATAAATTTGAACTTTTTGAATTCTTTTTTGAAGGTACCTTTTTGGAAGGTTATGTTTAAAACCCTTGGTTTCATTTGAGGGTCTATTTTGGAAAATTGTTCAAACCCTTAGCTTCATTTGAGGGTTGATTTTGGAAACGCAAGTCCCCAAGTCTTTTTATGGGGCAATCTGTATAAACAATTCGTAGTTTTTTGACTAAGTTCTTACTTAGTCTTAAGCTTTTTAATATTTTAGAAGTTTTCTCATTACTATCTTGAACTTCTATTTAGTTTATTCTTGCCTTTATTTCTAAGGACTTATAGAATAATCTGCATTTTTATTCTTTAGAAAATGCTTTTGTTAACTTCATGAATAACTAAAGTAAACATGAGTTTTATAAAAGAGGGCCCTTTTATATTTCGACACTTAATGATGAAGACGTCCAACTTCATAATGGTGTTAACATACAATAAAAGAAATAGGAACACACATGTTTCTTTTGAAATAACATTGACAAGTTTTTTATTTGAACTTTATCTAGTTTTGAATAATGCTTTACATGTATTTGAATTACATCTATAACTTTCTCGTAACTGTTCTTCTTGTAACAGATTTTTAAGAAAAAATAATAAACAAATAATAAACACGAGGTTTTTTTTATAGCCCGTTTCAGAATAATAAACACAAGGTTTTTCTTTATAACCTGTTTTAGTACAATAAACACAAGGTTTTTCTTTATAACCTGTTTTAGTACAATAAACACAAGATTTTTCTTTATAACCTGTTTTAGTATAATAAACACAAGGTTTTTCTTTATAACCTGTTTTAGTACAATAAACACAAGGTTTTTCTTTATAAAATATTTTAGTACATAGCTTTTACCCTAACTATAGTAAGGTTTTCTTTAGCCTTGGCTCGTGACTTCGTGACTTTTACTCTACACTTGACTATTTCAGGCTTGATTTTTCTTCAATCTTCCTTGCCTTCTTTATATACATATTCATGTATATTATGTAGTCCCCCAAGTGTTTGAGTGTTGAAGTATGAAGCCTCGAGCACTTGATTGTTTCTCTCATTTGGTCCTTTTCCTGAAAAGCAAAAATATACGGGAATCGGAGGTTCGATTTTAGATGAAGACTGCCTAACCCGTTTGTATTTCTATTAGAATAATTGTAACCCTAGGCCAGGAATTTTAGTTTATTCCGTGTGCCTTACAGGTCGTGACTCATCATTTAGTACGGGTTAGTTTTTTTCTTATCATCTAAAATCGTTAGTAAAATTTTAGCAATTCAAAAATAAACTTTAAAAGATGGGTACCTGACTGTGGGTATTCCTTAGAAATAATATCTCTTCAGGTGAACAGCATTCCAATGCGAAGGTAGCACTTTGCCATCCATTGTTTCCAACTCATATGCTCTTCTGCCTGCAATACCACAGATTCTATAGGGACTTTCCTATGTTGGACTTAATTTTCCTGTATTAACTGTCTTCGAAGATTGGAAAACCTTTTTGAGTACAAAGTCCCCAATTTTGATAAATTTGAGGCGTGCTTTCAAGTTGTAGTACCGTTCTATGACTTGCTTTTGTGCTGCCATTCTTACTAATGCAGCTTCCCTTCTTCCTTCAAGTAAATCGAGGCTTATGCGCATTTCTTCGTTATTAGATTCTTCTGTTGCATGTGCAAACCTCGTACTTGGCTCTCCTATCTCAACTGGAATTAAAGCTTCTGCTCCATAAATCAACGAAAATGGTGTTTCTCCCGTACTTGTTTTTGTTGTTGTGCGATATGCCCATAAAACACCAGGTAGCACTTCTGGCCAATTTCCTTTTGACTCTTCTAAACGCTTCTTCAAATTGTTGATGATAATCTTGTTTGTTGACTCTGCTTGCCCATTACCCACCGGATGATAAGGTGTTGATGTAATCCTTTTAATTTGCCAACTTTGAAAAAATTCTGTGATTTGAGCTCCAATAAACTGAGGGCCATTATCACATACGATTTCCTTTGGTACACCGAATCGGCATATGATATTCCGCCAAATAAAATCTTTGACTTCCTTTTCTCGTACCCGTTTGAATGCTCCTGCCTCTACCCATTTAGTAAAATAATCAGTGAGTACGAGCAGAAATTTTACCTGTCCTTTTACTTGTGGCAATGGACCCACGATATCCATTCCCCATTTCATAAATGGCCACGGTGCGATGACTGGATGTAATAACTCCGCTGGTTTATGCATATTGTCACCGTACCTTTGACATTTATCATATTTAGCCACGAAACTTTCTGCTTCTTCTTCTATTTTAGGCTAGTAATAACCTGCCCTAATTAAGGTTCTTACCAGTGATCTTCCTCCGGCATGATTCCCACAATGCCCCTCGTGTATTTCCCTCATTACGTACTCCGTTTGAGAAGGTCCGAGGCATCTGGATAAGGGGCCACCGAACATTTTACGATATAGGTTGCCCTGGTTTAAACAGTACAGAGCAGCCTTTTTTCGAAGCGCATGAGCTTTTTCTTGTCATCAGGGACGATTCCATACTGCAAAAAAACAACAATCTTGTTCCTCCAATCCCAAGTTAAATTATTAAAATTTACCTCATTCTTGTCAGGGTCGAGAACTGAATGAAATAAATGAACAACCGAGGCACTTGCATCACTTGCCACGTCAGCTGCAGATGCGAGATTCGCTTAGGCGTCTGCTTCAAGATTTTCATCCCTTGGTATTTGCATAACTTTCCATGTTTGAAATTGCTTTATCAATTCCCGCACGTTTTCTAAATACTGTTTCATCCTTGTTTCCTTGACTGTATAGGTCCCCAGCATTTGATTAACCACGAGTTGTGAATCACTTTTGATTATAATCTGATTTATGCCAAGTTCTCGTGCCAATTCTAATCCTGCAATCACAACCTCATACTCTACCTCATTGTAGTTATAGAATGACATTTGATAGCTTGTCGAATGGTTTCACCCGTAGGTGGTGTGAGCACGTGATTTTTGCCCTAAGCAGTAATTCCCAAATTTCAAACAAAACAATTTTTTCCAGTATTTTATAATTTTTGTGAATTTTGTGGCATTCTTTGGTAATTGTTGCATTTTTATTTGTGCATTTAATCCATATGAAAATACCAAAAATATGCATTGGCATTTAGGGATTTAATTTCACAATTTTAGTATTAATTAGTTTTAGAATAAAATGTAAAGAAATTGCAAGAAAATAGTCCTTTGCATTACTAATTATTGCATTTGTTTTTTTTTAAATAGAGTTACAAGTAATTTTAGGAGTTAAGTAGTGTAATTTGGTCTTTGTTTTGTTTTAGCATTTTACAAAATCAGAAAAAAAAAAATAATAAATACAAAAATACAAAAAAAAGGGGGAAAAGAAATTGAAAATGGTCTTAATTGAAGACCAAATTTGGGCCAAAACCAGTTAGCCCAAACACAATGCCCACGTCCAGGCCCAACCTGTCCCCAACCCGGCCTGCCCCACCCACAAATGAAACGGCGTCGTTTAGGTTTGTTAAATCTGGACCGTCGAGGTTTCTTGATCGGACGGTCCAGAAGCCCCCATTAATTAATATATATATGTCCAAACACACCCCCCTACCCCCATCACCTCTTCCGTCCACCCCCTCCTCAGAGACCAAATAAACTCCGGCCGCCACCCTCCGCCCTGAGCCACCGTATACCACCGTTTCTCCGCCGTCCGCCGCCGGCCGGAAATCGTCGCCGTCGGCGGTGATGCTCCGATGACCACCAAAATTACACCCCAGATTCCCCTTCCCTTCCTTTACCTGAATCCACTGTCCGTTGCCCCCAAATCTTACCAGAACTCGTCAAATATCCGTTCGAAGTTTTCCGGCCAAGTCGCCGGTTATGCCAAACGGTCCCAAATTAACACCATGGGCCCGCCTTGACCTCCTCTATCCAACCCCCATAGCCACGTGTCTCAAATATGGCCAGAATTGCCCAAATATCCGATCAAAATCCAGCAGAACCCTAGATTAGAAAATCTTGGGGATTTTTAACCATAATTTCCCTAATCATGTGTGTTCTTTTGGAAAACACACGATTAGGGATGTTACGTGTCAAGAATCCCAGAGGATTCACAACAAAAGCCGGCCAGAATTCGTCCCATAGTCAGTCGAGTGTCCAAATTGGTAAGTTCTGTTCAATACTTTTCTGATTTTGCATGTTCGTTCAAATTTGTTTTGATAATCTTTAATTCTTTAGGGCCTTTTCGATTTCAATTTTTCTTCTCTGCAGTAATTGAGCCTCTACTGTTGTTTTTTTTTTTATGTTAATCAATTAGTTTAGTTTAGTTTAAATACCTTAGTAAGTCCATGTTCAAGATCCGGTTTAAGTTTGTTCTTCATTCCCAGTAGGCATATATGTTTAAGTGTTTGGATTTTAGGCTCAGCTAGTCGACTCTTAATTACTGCAAGTTGATTCAACCTCTGGATTAGCTGATGTATTTAGTGTGGTTAGCCTTAGGAACAGATTGCTCGTTTGTAGTTAATGGACTAGTCTAACTTGGTCAGTAATTTCATGTGATTCAAGGGGTAGTTTAGGCATGGAAAAAGGGTACTTTTATCAGATTTGGTAATTTTGGAAAGGGGGTAAGGATAGAATAGGGATTGTAATAAGTGTAGAACTTTCCAGGATGGACTATAGTGTAGGATCTAATAAACTTAAGGTATTTACTTGGGTAACAAGTCAGTAAGTAAGGGACTTCTAAGCTAAAAAATAGAGTTTAAAAGGGACCAAAATGCAAAATAAAACCTGCATGGGTTGCCCTAATTACTTGCCAATAAAGGCAGTCTTTCTTGCCTGAGAAGGCAGAGTTGGAAGAGCTGAGAATCTGAAAGAGAATGGTTGAGATTTTTCGATTTTTCATTGACTTCAGTTCTAAAAATTTCTAATTTACTGAGACATTCCTTGATTTTTAAGTATTGGAGATGGTTTGAATTTGGTTTCAAGCTGAGTTAGAGGTTTGCTGTTCGAATTGCTGTTCCATTGGGTTTTCTGAGATATTTTTTGGTTCAAGCTGTTTGAGTATTGCAATTTGTGGGGTGTGGGCTAAATTCTCTGTTCTGGTGTATTGAATCTGGGTTCTAGTTGCTGTCTACTGCTGAAACTCACCTCTTTCTACTCTTATTTCCAGGTATCTTTCCTAGCTCAATGAACCATGACTAAGTGCTAATCATGTAACTCAGTGACTATGGTGGAATACAAATTGCATTTCGACTTAACTTCTGTCTCTGTTTCCTCTCTTGTATTACGTTATATGTGAGCCTCCAATATTAGGCATTAGATAATTGGCTTAGCATGCTATGGATTTGGTTCTGTGTTTGTGTTTAAACGTTTGTTTTCAATGATTAAATGGCATGATTAGAGAGTAC
>NW_017675726.1:0-4998 GCF_001879085.1 Nicotiana attenuata
AACCCATTTTCTTCCATTGGAGCCGATTGGGAGCAGCTTTGAGGTACCATTTTCATCACTCATTATGAGGTAAGTAATTTATGCTAGCTTTGAGTTAAATACAAGGCTTATGTATGGATTTAGACAAGGAATTTGTAGAAAACTTGGGGTTTGAGGGAAGACCTAGGAAGTTATTGTTCTTGGAATTTAACCACGATTTTGGCTATGGAATTAAGAGGAAATTATATATTTGAGTTCGTGAGTTCATGGGTAAACTTGATCTTCGAGAAATTTCGGAATCCGGGCACGTGGGCCCGAGGGCATTTTTGTCAACTTTTCGTTCGGGGTTAGGAATTGTTATAAATTTGATTATAATGAGTACCTTAGTATATATTAATGGGTTTGCATAATTATTGGCTAGTTTTGGATCGTTGTGCATCAATTCGAGTCTTCGGAAGGGCGTGGAATGCCGGTTATGGATCTTCGGAGCGGGGTGACTTGTACATCGTAAGTATTTCAGGCAGCTTCCCTTCTGAATGATTTCCTTCCTTGTTCGACATAGCCGTTCCAATAGTTCCTTTTTACTTCTTTGAACTCCTGCACATGCATATTAATTGCATCATTAAAATATGATCTAACAACAATAGACCAGCACATCAGCAGTACAATAATAATAATAATAATCCTGGAGCTGCACGACCATAGGGTCAGGTTGTGCCTTATCAAAGGCAACAAGGGTATAATCAGCAGAATCAGTAGCTAGCTTATCAACAACCTCAACAGCAACAAACAGTGCAACAAGATGATGGATTGTTTGAAACTAAAGGAATGCTGCAACAACTCATTGGGTCCAGCGGAAAAATGGAAGAAAAGGTCCACCAGATGCAACAAAAGGCACACCAGATGCACGAAAAGGTAGTATTACATAACTCAGCTATCAAGGGCATTGAGATTCAACTAGGGCAAATATCCATGGCCCTTAACAATCGTCCTCAGGGACGTTACCTGCGGACACACATGGTAACCTGAAGGAGCAGTGCCCGAAGCAGCTGATGGCTGTGAGTCTAAGAAATGGTAGAGATCTTGATTTAGAGAAATAAATCGCTCGCGAGAGTCGACCAACTGAGATACTTGTGCTAGTACCAATTGAGGTAGTTGAGTCAACTGAGCTAACAGAAGTAAGAGTCTAGCCAACCCAAGATGAATAAACAAAGAAAAAGAGGTTGCAAAGGGGACTGAGAAGGTGCAAGAGAAGGCATTAGAAAAAGTGCCTCAGCGGGATCTAACTCAAGCCACAGGAAAGAAGAGACCTCCAACACCCTTTCCACGGAAGTTGGCCAAATATTAGAAGGATGAGCAATATAAGAAATTCATATAGATGTTATAGCAGATTCAGGTGAATATCCCACTGATGGATGCCTTGAGGGAGATTCCCGGTTATGCAAAAATGATGAAGGACTTGATGTCTCGCAAGTTAGACTTTCAAGACTTGGCAACTGTTACACTAACTCAGACCTGTAGTGTTGTCATGACAAGACCCATAGCTGAGAAGATATCCGACCCAAGGAGTTTTATAATCCCATGCACAATAGACAGCTATGCTTTTGCTAAAGCATTGTGTGATTTGGGGGTAAGCATAAACTTGATGCCCTTGTATATCTATAAAAGATTAGGCATTGGAAGAGCAAGACCCACATCCATGTTACTATAGCTAGCCGACCGAACGGTGAAAAGGCCATTAGATATACTTGATGATGTACTTGTGCAGGTTGGAAGTTTTTGTTTCCAGCTGATTTTGTCATTCTAGACTGCGAGGTTGATGAAGAGATTCCCATAATTTTGGGAAGGCCATTCTTGGCCACAGGGACAGCCCTGATTGATTGTGAAACTGGGGAGTTAAAGATAAGATTAAACAATGAATAAATAACAATCAACGTGCAGAAGTCTATGCTGCAACCCAGTGAGTTTGCTAATTGCTCTCTAATTGAAGTCGTGGATGTGATTCTGGACGAGGAAGATGAGGCACTGAACACAAAAGACCCTATAGCAGCCTGCCTAATGAACGTAGAAGAGGTAGATAGTGAGGACTTAGGGGAGTGGGTTTTGGACCTTGAAGGCCAAGGGTACTAGAAAAGATAGCTCGAATTCGAGACTTTACACTTAAAAGAAAGAAAGACCCCTCTAGCTAAGCCATCAATTGAAGAGCCACCACAGTTGGAGCTAAAACTGTTGTCGTCCCACCTCAGGTATGCTTTCTTGTGACCTAGTTCGGCATTACCTGTTATTATCTCATCTGGTTTGTTAGATGTGCAGGTAGAACAACTTTTGCAGGTTTTGAAGGAGTGCAAGACCGCAATTGGGTGGAACATTGCAGACATAAAGGGTATCAACCCAATATTTTGTATGCATAAGATTCTACTGGAAGATGGGCACAAACCTTTCAGAGAACATCAAAGAAGGTTGAACCCCAACATGAAAGAAGTGGTGAAGAAAGAAGTGATAAAGTGGTTAGATATAGGAATCATCTTCCCCCTCTCTGACAACAACTAGGTCAGTCCAGTTCAGTGTGTGCCAATGAAGGGTGGAATAATTGTAGTGCAAAATAGGAACAACAAGTTGATCTCAATAAGAACAGTCACAAGATGGCGAATCTATATGGATTACAGAAGATTGAACAAAGCCACCCGAAAGATCATTTTTTGCTACTATTCATTGATCAAATGTTAGATAGACTGGCGGGAGGTCCCATTTTATCTTCCTGGATGGATACTCGAAGTATAACCAGATCTCTATTGCCTCGGAGGATAGAGAGAAAACGTTGTTCACCTATCCGTATGGCATCTATGCCTTTCGGAGAATGTCGTTTGGCCTATGCAATGCACTGGCCACATTCCAAATATGCATGATGGCCATCTTCACAGATATAGTAAAGGACATAATGGAGGTTTTCATGGATGACTTCTTAGTGGTGGGGAACTCATTCGATGATTGCCTTATGAACTTAAAAAGAGTATTGAAGAGGTGTATGGAGATTAATCTGGTACTGAACTGGGAAAAGTGCCATTTTATGGTATAGGAAGGTATAGTCTTGGGACACCTAGTGTCAAATATGGGCATTAAGGTGGACTGTGCTAAGGTTGATGTAATTGAGAAGTTACCTTCACCCAATTCCATCAAAGCCATAAGAAGTTTCCTTGGTCACGCCGGCTTCTATAGGCGATTTATAAAAGCTTTTTCCAAAATTTCTAAAACTTTCTGTAAATTGCTTGAAAAAGATCACCCCTTTGTATTTTCTGATGACTGCAAAGTAGCTTTTGAGGAGTTGAAGAAAGAGACAGGTGACTTTACCAATCATAGTGGCACCTGACTGGGAACAACCTTTTGAGCTGATGTGTGAAGCAAACGACTATGCTGTGGGAGCAGTCCTTGGGCAGAGAAAAGATAAAGTCATGCATCCAATATACTATGCAAGTAGAACCTTGAGTGGTGCCCAACTGAATTACACAGTAACCGAGAAAGAGATGCTAGCAGTGGTGTTCGCATTTGACAAATTCAGGTCATACCTGATAGGTTCGAAGGTAATTATTTATATTGACCATGCTGCTCTCAGGTACCTAATTAGAATAAGGAGTCAAATTCGTGCCTAATTCGATGGCTGCTACTGCTGCAAGATTTCGATCTGGAAATCCGTGACCAAAAGGGAATGGAAAACCAAGTAGTTGATCACTTATCCAGGCTTGGAGGAGCTGAAAAGAGGGTTGAGGTGCAAGAAATCGTGGAGGCTTTCCCATATGAACAACTTTTAGCCACGAGCCTTAAGGTAGCGCCATGGTATACCGATATTTCAAACTACCTGGCGAGCGGTATTGTTCCCTATGATTTGTCCTCTATGCAGAAGAAAAAGTTCTTTCATGATTATCGCATGTATTTCTGGGATGAACCATATTTGTTTAGGATTTGTATTGATAACATGATACGGAAATGTATTCCCGAGATAGATCAAGCTTCTATTTTGCAGGCAAGTCATGCTTCGCCTTATGGAGGCCATTTTGGAAGAGTAAGGACAGCTGCTAAAGTGTTGGAGTCGGGCTATTATTGGCCGACATTGTTTAAAGACGCAAACTTTTGGGTAAAGGGTTGTGATGAGTGCCAACGGACGAGGAATATTTCCCGACGACATGAGATGCCCATGAACCCAATTCAAGAGGTGGGAGTATCTGATGTATGGGAAATTGATTTTATTGGACCATTTGTCAGCTCATATGGCAATAAGTACATACTGGTAGCTGTGGACTATGTCTCGAAATGGGTAGAAGCCGTGGCATTCCCAACAAATGATGCAAAGGGAGTTATTGGTTTTCTAAGACAAAATATCTTCACCCCATTTGGCACTTCAAGAGTGATCATCAGTGATGTAGGCACCCACTTCTGCAACCGAGCCTTTGCAAAGTTGTTGGAGAAATATGGCATTCGCCATAAGGTTGCCACTCCGTATCACCCACAAACTAGTGGGAAAGTGGAGGTTTCAAACAGAGAAATCAAGAGTGTTTTGACCAAAACTTGAACTGCTACTCAGATTGATTGGGCAAAAAAATTGGATGATGCACTATGGACCTACCGCAGTGCATTAAAAACTCTGATTGGTATGTCCCCGTACAAATTGGTGTTTGGAAAGCCATGCCACTTACCAGTGGAGTAAGAGCATAGAGCTTTTTGGAAATTAAGGCAATTAAGAGCCCGTTTGGATTAGCTGGAAAAAAGTAGTTTTTAAGCATTTGTGCTTAAAAGCAGCTTTTAAGTGCTGAAACTTGTTTTATAAATAAGCAGTTACCTGTTTGGATAAAAGTGCTGAAGCTTAAAAGAAGCTGTTGAAGTGTTTGGTAAACAAGTGCTGGTAAGAACTTTTTTCTGTTAAAAAGACAGAAATATCCTTAAAGCTGTTAACATTATAAAAGGAGCTGATTACTACAATATATTTGATTCATAAGTAATGCAAACAAAAAATAATTTATATTTTAA
>NW_017675726.1:5040-14916 GCF_001879085.1 Nicotiana attenuata
AGTTGCTATCGCACGGACTCTCGTCACCTAGTACGTACGTAGCCCCCGAATACAATGACAACTAATTGAATTATTATACCTATGGGGACATTTCCCTCTTACAAGGTTAGAAAGGAGACTCACCTCGCTCCAAAGCGCGCTCCCGATATCAAGAACAAGCCCAAGCTCCTAATTCGAAGCTGAACGATCGCAAACTAGTTAAAATAGGTAAGAACTAGTCAATAAAGGCTTAAAAGGCCGAATCCTAACTATTTAAGAAATTTCCCAACCTCTCCCTCAAGTTTCCTAAATTCCGACCCCGGGCCCACGAGCCCGAATTCCGATATTTTTCGAAAGAAATTGTTCTCTACAACCTAAGGATAAATAATATATGATTTCTAGTCCATTTCATAACAAATTCCATGCTTAAATCTTAGTTTTGCTAAAACCCTAGGTCTAGATCTAACCCTTGATTTTTACCAAATTTTAGTGTTCAATCTACCTAATGTTCATGTAATTCAACTTATAATGGAAGGAGATTACTTACCTTGCAATAATATGTTGAAACCCTCTCTTTGGAACCACCAAAATCGTCTAAGTGTAGAGTGAAAAATGGTGAAATGAAGCTTGAGTTCGTATTAAATGAAGGTTCTGCTCCCAGCTATTTCCGCTTCTGCGGAGCATTTACCGCTTCTGCGGGAATCGCTTCTGCGGGAACCGCTTCTGTGGTTTTGGGCCGCTTCTGCGGTCTTGGCCCAAATTGGCTGGACCGCTTCTGCGGTCAAATAGCCACTTAAGCGGGACCGCTTCTGCGGTCTCAGGATCGCATCTGCGATTTGCCTGAGCTGCCCCTGACCACTTCTGCGGTTTCCTTACCGCATCTGCAGTGCCGCTTCTGCGGTCCTAGAACCGCAGATGCGGTTATGACAGAAGCAGCAGACTCAGCATTTCCTAAGTTTTTCTACTTCGCTCGAACCTCGTTTATTTGACGCTTTGGGCTCCCGAGCCCCGCCCGAACATACCGACAAGTCTGAAATCACGAGGCGGACCTACTCGAACCCTCGGAACTCCCAAAACAACGCTAAATCTCATACTCACCCCCTAAAGCCAAATGAATCAAACTATTGAATCCTTAAGTTCTTAACTCTCCTCCAACGGGTCAAAACGCCCTTAAACTACTCGAGCTGACACCAAATTTTACGGGCAAGTCTTAAATGACATTACGGACCTGTACCAAGCTTCAGAACCAAAATCCGAGCCCGATACCTAGGGAATCAATGATTTCTTAGTTTCTTGAATTCTTTAAAGCTTCCATTAAACAATTTTAGATAAAAATTCATTACTCGGGCTAGGGACCTCGAAATTTGATTCCGGACACACGACCAGGTCCCATATTTTCCCACGGACCCTCAGAAATTGTCATATCACGGATCCGGACCCGTTTTCCTAAAATGTTGACCGAAGTCAAACTTGGTCTTTTAAGAAATCCTAAAGAAGCAAATGGGCATATTTTTACTCAAAACCCTACCAATCCCCGAACCAATCGCCCCCGCAAGTCGTAAACTAGTTAAAGCAAGTACGGGAGGCTTTATTTAGGGGAACGGGGTTCAAAAAGGCTAAACGACCGGTCGGGTCGTTACATTCTCCACCTCTTAAACAAACGTTCGTCCTCGAACGGGCATAGAAAAGTACCTGGACTGCTGAATAAGTGGGGATATCTGCTCCGCATGTCCTCCTCGGACTCCTAGGTCGCCTTCTCGACCGGCTGGCCCCTCCACTGGACTTTCACCGCAGAAATCTTCTTGGACCTCAGCTGGCGATCCTGTCTATTATTAATAGCAACTGGCTCCTCCTCATAGCCCAAGCTCTCATCTAGTTGAACGGTGCTGAAGTCCAACACGTGGGATAGGTCGGCATGATACTTCCGAAGCATGGAAACATGAAAGACTAGGTGAACTCCTGATAAGCTAGGAGGCAAGGCAAGCTCATAGGCAACCTCCCCAACTCTGCTCAACACCTCAAAGGGGCCAATAAACCTTGGGCTCAACTTGCCCTTCTTCCCGAACCTCATAATGCCCTTCATGGGCGAGACTTTCAAGAGAACCTTCTCGCCCACCATAAATGATACATCCCGTGCCTTCTGATCCGCGTAGCTCTTTTGCCTGGACTGAGCTGTGCGAAGCCTCTCCAGAATCAACTATACCTTATCCAAGGCATCCCGTACTAAATCTGTGCCAAGTATCTTAGCCTCACCAGGCTCAACCCACCCGATAGGAGAACGACAATGCCTACCATACAAAGCCTCGTACGGGGCCATCTCTATGCTGGACTGGTAGTTGTTATTGTATGCAAACTCCGCTAAGGGCAAGAACTGATCCCACTGCCCTCCAAAATCAATCGCGCACGCTCTAAGCATATCCTCCAAAATCTGCACTGTCCGCTCCGACTGTCCGTCGGTCTGGGGAGGGAATGCTGTACTAAGCTCTACACGAGTCCCCAACTCACTCTGCACGGCTCTCCAGAAATGGGAAGTAAACTGGGGGCCTCTGTCTGATATGATGGACACCGGCACACCATGCAGCCGGACTATCTGTCGAATATAGATCTGAGCACACCTCTCCGATGTGTAAGTAGTCGCCACTGGAATGAAATGGGCCGACTTGGTCAATCTGTCCACGATGACCCACACTGAATCAACCTTCCGCGTTCCAATAAGTCGTGAGGGCGCCTGACACCCGTTCCAGGCAAGCCATTTCGAAATATTACTATACTGCTTATGTTACTTTTAATTAAGATTACGCGGAGTAGACACTCAACTTGGAAAATTAAACCCAAAAGAAATAAATACTGTGATAGAATAATTACACAACCCCAAAATAGAACGATCGTCTACTAAAGTGTGTGCCAGAACCTGGTGTCACATGCTATGGGCAACTAGTTATATATACAACCAAAAGAATATCATCTATCCTACTGTCTGAGTCCAAATAGACAGAAATAGAAATACAAAAGAGAGACTTCTTCAGCTGCGGATCGACAATGTTGAGAGAAGCAGCTCACCGTAGAAGTCCCACGCCTGCTCACGACTGCGCACCAGAGTATGACGAGATACACCTGCCTGAAACCCCGTACATTTAAGTACAGAAGCGTAGCATGAGTACATAAACAATATGTACCCAGTGAGTATCCCGTCTAATCTCAAAGAATTAGAGACNCAAACATGGCGGGTGGCTCCAGAATCTATCCACCATTCTTTCGGATTTCCTACCAAGTTGCATTCAGATAACATGGCACACAAGTCTTCCATTTCGTCTTCAACCGTGTTGGCTTGATTCTTTTTCTTCTTATCATTCTTTGGCGCACGACAATCCACTGCCTTATGCCCAGATTTTCCACAGTTGTGGCAATTACCCTTGAACTTCTTCTTACTTGGGTAATTCTTTGGTCCAGAAGCTTTCCACAGCGGAGGTAACTTCTCAATGAAAGCAGCGACTTGAAAGGCCTCATTTATGACCATACCTTCTTCAGCAAGGAGGTCATGTACAATGACATGTAGTTCTTGGACTTGAGTTATGACCGACCTAGTGTCAATCATCTTGAAATCCAAGAACCTTGCAGCCACGAACTTCTTAAGTCCGGCATCCTCAGTCTTGTACTTCTTCTCAAGCGCATTCCATAACGCTTTTGAAGTTTCCATGACACTATAGACATTGTACAAGCCATCTTCCAAACAACTCAAAATGTAATTTTTGCACAGGAAATCAGAATGTTTCCATGCTTCAGTTACAACAAGTCGTTCATCATCCGGAGTATTTTCAACCATGACCGGAGGATCCTCCTTGATGAAACGTTGCAAACTCAACGTAGTAAGATAGAAGAGCATCTTCATTTGCCAGCGTTTGAAGTCAATACCGGAAAACTTTCCGGGTTTTTCGGCCGGTGCCATAGCATGAGCAGGAGTAGAACGGCTTGACGAGGCAGCGACACTCGTAACAGTAGCACCCGTTCCCGCAACACTTCCATTAGTTTGGTTTTCATTCGTCATATTTCTGTAAAGTTGAAAACAATACAGAACTTTGTTAAATCAGTGAAGTTTTGATATCTTCAAACTGAATATCAAACCAAACATACAACACGTAACAATGGTGAAGTTTTTATATACTTCAAACCCGTACGTTTATTATTCCGGCAAAGTTTTTATGTACTTTAAAACCGGACAGAAAGAATTATTGGAGTAGAAAGCAACAAGGCTTTAGTCTCAAAAACAGTATACAAAATATGAATAACAGTTTAATATATGTTTCAACACAGAAACGTTAGTATAAAATTCCTTAAGCTTGTGAGCGTTACTGTGTTAAACCAAAAATCAGGAAAAAAAAACTTTTAGAAAAAATAAAAGAAACTGGAAAAACAGAAGAGTTTAAGAAATATTCCGAGTCCACAATTTTCTTGTGTGTCTTTAAGGAATTTTAACCCCCTCACACGTTGCCAAGGTAATGGATTAAATCCTCCCAGGATAAAACGGAATAAACCTTCCTGCAACAATGGCAATACAAACTGCAGGATACCAACGAACTCAAAGAACGGAGCAAAATCACACTTACGAATTTGAGAGAGAGAGACTGCGAATTAGGATGCAGTATATTCAGAAAGAAAGAAGTTCTGGAGTGTTTTTCGTGTGTTGAAAATGGATTCTTGCCTCAGAATTATAGGCAATTATCAGAAAAGGTGTCTGGAAAAGGTGCCTTTTCAGAAGAATACGCTGCCTGTCGCGGTCGCGGCAGAACCGCGGTCAGAGAGGCTCTCTGAATCAGCCTGCCCCTCTGAACCTTCAGCAGGGTTCTGGCGTATTTTCAGTAGTGATTTGGCATTTAATTAATTATTAAATAATTAAATAAATTTTGTCCAAAAATAATCTTATCGATCGATCATTTGACTCAAATCCAAATCCAAATCCAAAGCCGAAGCCGAGCCGAGCGAGCGACGATGACGGCGCGAGGGTTCATTCTCTTCAACTCCTTTTAAGAGCTTTAAGAAGTGATTCTATATATAAGCACACAAATGTGGTTGTCCCTCACCAATGAGGGACAAAGTGCAAGACAAAAGTTCACTTCTTCAAATTTTCAATTTCCCTCCATTTTATTTTCCTCCATTTCTAATTCACACTTCTTCTACTTTAAAGCCCAATGGCTTAAAGTCCAACAGTTTCTCGGCAGGCGTTGCACGTGTATGTTGAGACAAGTAAATTGTTTTTCCTAAGCCTACAAAGATGTACAATCGAACATACTATTTATATTAAGTCAAAACCCACTATTTACATGGTAAATAAAACTGAATTATCTCTATACAATTACTAAAAAAAACTTCACACTTGATTTGTTAAGTTCGAAATCATTACAGCACAAATCCATTGCAAAATATCATAAATTTATTTGAAATGCCAATTTTTTTTCCAGCGTCAATCAATGAAATGCAAAATTTCATCAAATAATGAAACTTGGAGAACATATTTGATGTTATGGAGCATTTAAAAAATTTTGGGCTTGGACTTTTATCATTGTCGAATTTCTTTATAAAGATGTTAATAAAAAGGATATTGCAGATTCTTTGTGCACTAAAGATTAGTCCTCTTCGAATACTAATAATTTTATCATCAATCAAAGAAAATTGTTGTAGCTTGTTAATAGGTACACATATTATTTTGTCAATTCTACACCGATTCCCATTTTGACTGAACTTGAGATGATTAAGCGGACAAAGAAATAATGTAATAGTAAATAATATAAGATAGGTTTTGTATTTTCTAGTATGATTAACATTCTTAATTGATATAGATATTAATTTAAAATAATTCTTTAAAAAATGTGACATCTTGCACTGACGATAGATATATTAATTTAGGTGATATATTGAAATAGTTCTAAATTAGTTAAAAAATATAAGTATAACCAATTGTATGTTCGACTAAATACAAGTAACCTCTAACTAAGAAGAGTAGAAAACAAATCTACGTTTGATGCAAATGCTAATTAACGTAATTATATTAACAACGATTGTTGATAATTATAAAGATATAGTGTCAATTTTGTGAAACCTAACTTGAAAGGATGTACATAATCTTTCTAGTATAGAATTAACATCGTTGCTTCTCCTTCCCCTTATTTTTATTACCTCCATCTTTAACATGTTCAATTAAAAAAATACAAAATAATGATTAACTAATACTTGACACATAAAATTTAATTTATATTCATATGTTATAATGCAATAGTAGGCAATATATCTTCAAATATTATATCAAATATTTTTACTCAATAAAAGTTTCTTTTGCTAAAATAATCTTTTCATCCGCTTATACTTCATAAAGTAGGTTTAATGAACTACAAATACAATAATAATAATCAAATTGTAAAGCAAAAAAAGCAATTGCAAAGAACTTAAAAATTTCTCTAAATGACCAAAATATATTAAAAGAAGTCATAGTTTACCAAAAAAAGACATCTCAAACATGCGTTCCAAGGAAACAATATATATATATGGAGAGAGAGAGTGCACAAGTCCGTTTGTGTATGAAATATTAGTAGAGACCATATGATTTGCATACAAAATTTAAAAATACCAAGTCAATTAATATATAAAGCCTTGAAACCACGTGTGGTTTATCCGCAACAGATCCACCACCATTGTTGTCATCTATTTCCACCTTGATAATCAGTAGCCACATTTCCCGCAAAATAAATATTTAGTAATTTTCTAGCACCAATGCTGCCAATAAAATTCCTTGTGAGAGTACAAAATGAAGTGTTAGAATTAAGTTTAGCTGCAAGCATTTTTGCGAGTAATTAGAAGTTTAATATCAGAAGGGATTATACAAGTTCCGTGAGAAGTGAATTTAGTGAAGGACTATAGAATGGATTTATAATAGAAGTTTGTGCCAGAAAAATTCAAAAACCAACTGTTCACAGAGTCTTCATTCATTGTAAATGAGAGCATGACTTTTATGTGAACATAATTTGAAAATCATGCACCATGTTTTCGCTACCACTTAAGAACTCATCAACTGGATTATATGAAAAAGAGAATAGCTCATCAAAAAATTAAGGACATTTCATTTGGACAGGAGAAAGATTTTGCTTGATCATCGGTCAATAGCACAGACAAAAGGTAGAACCATTTAAATAGATGATAAGACTTTTACAAACGCAACCGTTGAATTCATNAAAATTTATTGGGTTTAATCCATACAAAATTTGGATTAAATTCAATTGGGTTAAATAATTAATTTGGGCTTTACAAGTTAAATTAGTCCATTTTATTATTTTCAAGCCCAAGGTCCATTTCATCTTAGGCCCAGACTTATGCCATGTGACATGGCATATCAAGTCAAACTCCAGGCCAATAAGGTGACGCCACGTGTTAAATGATGTGACAATCCAAGTAAAAAAGCAAGAACCAATCACAAGTCGCCAAGTGGCTAAATGACATGGGCCAATCAAAATCAAGCAAGGGAATCTTATGTAGCTTGATTGTCCATCCTCTACAACTATAAATAGAGGGGTTACATAACTCTCAAGGGACATTCAGAGTTGGAGAAGAACACTCCGCAATTGGTGAGGGCATCCACAAACATAGAGATCAATCATCAAGTGCTTAGTTCTTCAACAAAGGAGTGATCAACGGAGTTCTTCCCGGAGATCAACCCGTAACAACAAAGTGCTGCTCGACGTTCTTGGCGATTAAATACATCACAAGGAGGTCTGCATCATCCTACATTCGAGAAAGAAGCTTCTCAAGCCCTCGAATCACGGAGAAATTTAGAGAGGAGAATCAAGGGATACATAGAATTGTACTCACAAATATTTATCAATAAAATCTCTTTTTCTTTATATTATTTTTGTTGCAGTTTATTTTTTTTGTCTTACGAAAATTTGATGCAAACAAATTTTGGCACGCCCAGTGGGACCAATTCTGCCCTTCATCTCTCCTTCTTGCAAGTTGAAAACTACAAACTTCAGATCTACTGCTACAATGGCCTTCTACAAATGTGATATTTCATGCAAAGATGCTACTGTTGCCGCATCCGCTCAGCTCAGTCATGTTGGCCCAATCACTCGAAGCAAGTTCAAGGCTAGTGGCTTGGATGGGTCCGAATACTTCGCCTCCTTGGAGATGGCAAAGAAAAGCAGATCTCATATGACGTTCGCAACCGCAATCTCTGGGGGCAACACCCCATTCTCGATGTTTGACGAACTTTCTCCAACAGCCTCAAACCTTGGCGGATTTGAGGATTTGGGGGATTTTTTAGTTTCAACGAAAGTCAATGCCTTGATGACTGATGCAACTAACGTGGACGAAAAGTTTGCCATGATGGAACAGACTATAGATGTCTTGAAGAATTCTGTTGAAGACAAAGACCTTCAAATCGCTCAACTCATGAACAAATTGGAGGCCTATGCACCTGGAGAGTCGAGCCATGTCCCTCCTCGTTCACCTGTCTTCACCTCCCAGAAAACAGCTGTTGAGGAATCATTTGCAAAGTTAAACATCCAAAAGGAAAACCAATCTACTTCAGTTGCGGCGTTATCTGTCCAACAATTGCAAGACATGATAACAAACACCATCAGAGCTCAATATGGCGGACCATCTCAAAGTTCGTTGTACTACTCTAAGCCTTATACTAAGAGGATTGATTTTTTAACCATGCCAACCAATAATCAACCACCAAAGCTGCATCAATTTGATGGCAAAGGGAACCCAAGGCAACATATTGCCCACTTTGTCGAGACTTGTAGCAATGCTGGAACACATAGTGACCTTTTGGTAAAACAATTTGTTCATTCCCTAAAAGGGAACGCATTTGACTGGTATATTGACTTGGAGCCCGAGTCCATTGATAGCTGGGAGCAACTTGAGAAGGAATTCCTCAATCGTTTTTACAGTACCCGAAGAATTGTAAGCATGATAGAGTTGACAGGCACCAAGCAAAGGAAGGACGAGCCCGTGGTGGATTACATTAATCGTTGGAGGGCGTTAAGTTTGGACTGCAAAGATCGCCTTTCAGAAATATCTGTTGTGGAAATGTGCATTCAAGGAATGCACTGGGGCCTTTTGTACATCCTACAAGGGATCGAACCGCGAACTTTTGAAGAACTTGCAACACGAGCGCACGACATGGAGTTAAGCATCGCAAGTCATAGAAAGGCATCTCCATTTGCTGATCAAAAGGAGTTCAAGAAAAATGTTGCATCAAAAAACCAAACCAATGAATCAATGGCGGTGAAAGCAACTTCTCTGAAGGTCACTACTAAGCAAAAAGTGAAGGAGGATAAGACCCCGAGTCAATATCCCAAAGAGGAGAAGCGTCGTCCCACCTTGAAGGAATTAGAGGCGAAAGTTTATCCATTTCCAGATTCAGACGTACCCACCATCCTTGATGAACTGCTGGGCAAGAAAGTCATCAATGTCCCTGAATCAAAACGGCCAGAAGAAATTGGCAAAGTTGGCGATCCGAAATACTGCAAGTTTCATCGCGTTATTAGCCACCCTACAGAGAAATGCTTCATCTTAAAGGAGAAAATTATGGCTCTTGTAAGTGAAGGAAAAATCATCATAGACATGGATGACACAGCAGAAGCAAACCATGCAAGTATCGCGCTCAAGGAAAAGAAGTGTTCAAAGTTGCATAACGTGTCAAGCACTGCCTTCTTACAATTTGGAAGTTTCGAGCCCGTTGAAGTTGTTCTTCCAAGGGAAACTCTTGAAGGTTCACTAGAGCTAGACAATCACTCCAAAGACAAAGACGATGAGGGTTGGATTCTAGTCACTCACAAGAAGCGAAAACATCAGGCAGTTTTGAGGCTACCACTTCCTAAGCCAAGAGCAAAAATAAGCGATGTG
>NW_017675726.1:19920-61122 GCF_001879085.1 Nicotiana attenuata
GAAGTCGTTCTGCCATTGGAGCAACAAATTCCATCATTGCGGATAGCAATCCAAGAAGGGCTCACGTTCGAAGAGAATTCTCAACTTCGCCTAGCAGAGTTAGAGGCATTGGATGAGAAAAGATTGGAAGCGCAACAAAAATTGGAGTGCTATCAAGCTCGACTAGCTAGAGCTTTCAACAAGAAAGTGCGGCCACGATCATTCCAAGTAGGAGACTTAGTCCTAGCTGTTCGACGACCTATAATCCTCAACAAACGCATAGGCGACAAGTTTACCTCAAAATGGGATGGGCCATATGTTATGAAGGAAGCCTATTCAAGTGGCACATACAAAATTGTCGATAAGGATGGTCTTAGAGTTGGTCCGATCAACGGAAAATTTCTGAAGCAGTACTTTCCATGAAAGTCACCTACGCTCCTTGACGTACGAGCCTAAACTGCAAGTCATGATGCTCCTTGATGCATGAGCTTAAACTGCACGTTGCTACACTCCTGGCCCGCATGAGTCTAAACTGTGTACGGCCAAAAAAAAAAGAAGAGTCTGCTAGGTTGAAAACCTCGAAAGAGGCGGCCTAGGCAAAAGTCAAGACCAAAAAAAACGTCTGCTAGGTTGAAAACCTCGCGAGAGGTGGCCTAGGCAAAAGTTAGGACATAAAAAAAAAGTTCATCCCTCTGAACTACGTTATGACTTAATCCTCTTCACCGAGGTACGTAGGCAACTTAGACTTTCATTCTAAGTTCAGTCGCATGAGTTTTAAAAAAATAAAAGTCTGGCATCATCGGATCATTACATTAATTCTTCCAAGTGTAGAGGCACATATCTATGACGAAAAGGACACGATTTGCGTTGAAGTACAAAAAATGTTTTATTGCTTCAATAGTACAAAAGTTGATACATCCAAAAATGTAGAGACAACAGGAACTAGACGTCTTTCTATACAAAAGCCTAAATCATGAAGATGATCGTAAACTAGGATTTGTTGTTGACGCGTCTAAATGCTTTTCCAAGTCTGTATGACGTCTCCACATTTGATGCCATCCTCAATTGTTGGTTGAAGGTCCCAATCACCATGGGAGCCGCCATTGATGGACTTCAAGACTATCAACAAATCAAGTTCAATAGTTGGTGAAGGGGTGGCTCCACATCTTGTATGACACCTTGGTCTGATATCCGGACTCTTTGAGCTTCTTTGCAAGTCTACAAAAGAAATAAATGAAGAGATAAGATTTGTGACGTATAGCCAAAGCTTCTACATGCAAGACTGTAGAGTCAATTTCAAGAAGAAAAACAAAACATTTGTAGGACAACTCAGAGAGCATATAGAGCTGGAAAGAAAGCTCGACAGACGACGGGATCAACTTTGGAAAACTACTGCAGTCCATCCTGAAGACGTTCTGCTTCTAACATTTTGTATGTTGTAGATTTGGATGTCTAGTTTGTAAGAACACAAAACACTTGCAATTTGGAGGCCCCTAGCTCAAAATATGATTTTTTTTTTCGCCGGAACCACACAAATCTGAAAGTTACTGCAGCTAGGTGGACTTTGAGAATTTTTTATTTCTATCTCAGAAGGATTTCTGCCACGAAACTCATATGTATTTCAGCTCTATTAGTGTACTTTAAAATGGCACAAACGGATGCAATTTGGAGTCTCCTAGCTCGAGATATGAAGTTTTCTACAAAAGTACGCAAAGCTGGATTGCAAGTGCGGCAGATATCAGGAACAATTTCAGAATGTTATTGCAGCTATTCTGAAGGGAATCCTGCTGCGAATTTTTCAAGTGTTATAGGCAACGAAGTTTTCTTTCCAATGGTGCAAACGGCCCGCGATTCGGACACTCCACAATGCTGTAAAGTTAAAACGCTGGACATGTTTATCAGCTTCAAAAAAAAGTATTGCGTCTAATCCTCAAGGAATTTGGTGCTGAATTTTTTATGTGTTCCAGCCGTTTGAGTCATGATTCTTTAGGAAGAAACGACTTGTGATTTCATCGCTCCTGCATCGAGAAATAAATATCTTTGCAGAGACGCATTAAGTGTTTGCTCGCCGAAGTTAGAAAGGCCTACTCCAGTTGTTTTCCTCGTCAACCTGCAATGATGCAATGTAGTACATGTTGGCTCCGCAAAGATGAAATATTGTCTCTCCAAGCCTCCAAGAGTAGGGATTTTGTCGCCAAGGTTGAAAGAACACTTCATATGTCTGTCTCGCCAAGCCGCAAAGAGACGATAGGTTCTCTAGCAATGCATCTTCTTAGGGATATCAAGATCGCTGGAACTCTCACAAAATCCTGCAAAAGAAAGTATCTTGAAAGTCGTCGGTGCCAATAGCACGACGTTTTAGCTACACGACACTTCAACTATACTCATAAATGTCGATGCGAACGACATGAAACTCGTTATTTCATATGACTGATTGGTGTCGACGGTGCAAAGCTCAGTTTAGCAGTAAGTATCAATGTTGACAACGAGACGCTTATTCGATTTAAGGCTCACTGCTATCTTCCTATAGAGTACTGTATGCTCTGGTCCCTGCCGGTTGGGTTGGTTAACGACGATAGATGCATTCGGTGCACTGATTGAGACGTTACGCTTTCGGACCAATGCTTCATGGGATAATGTTGATTTCATTTTGGGGTTCTGCTGCTTCATGAATACTTCTTCACAGCCCAACGTTCTAAGAAAAGAAAGGAAGAAAAACGTTAGCATGAGTAACAAAAAGTTTAATTAAAACTAATCAGCATAGAAAGGGAAGTTAAAATTAGGGAGCCTCGCTAGTCTCTAGCCTCGACCACGAGTTAGGTCGTTGAGTATCTGAAACCTGCAGTTCCACCAGCCACGCACGAGCAACAAAGACAACGGCACGAAGCTTTCACCCAGCAACAAGAATCAGTGTCAATGACACGATGCTTCAATGCGGATGGTCAGTATTGTAACGTGCACTTCTCCGTCAAATCTCGATGAATCGTACCCTTCATGAACCTACAAAAAAGGAGTGTTGATCATCCACTTCTTCTCATGATGCGTATGGGAGAACTCACCATGTATATCATCTCCGAGCCTGCAACAAAAGACAAGGGAAAAAAGAAGTATGCAGCCCTAACAATCCTCTCGATGTCGGCACTTGATTGATCAAAGATTTGTTGCATGTGGATCAAAAGGGCTGGAGCTTCGACGTTTATAGATATTGTATCTCACCGAGTCTTCTTACCAACGTGTAAACAGCTTGTAGTTCGGACGCTCCTATCTTGAGATATGCATTTTTTAGCAAGAGCATGTAAAGCTGAAAAAATCGAGCCAGCAAGTCGGAACTCGTCTTCCAGATTCAGAAAATTATCTGGGAAAACCTAGGGACATTCTGACTGTGATTTCTACATATGTGGTAGCTCCAGGAGTCTAATTTTCAGTGCCACAAACGGCTTGTGATTTGGACGCTCCTATCTCGAGATACGATTTTCTCGCAAAGAGTGCGCAGAGCTGCGAGATCAACGGGCCAGATGCATACGCCAACTTCAAAAATTAATTCCAGACAATGCAGAAGGAATTCGGCTCTTAATTTTTGATATGCTGGATTTCTTTGAGTCTAGAATCAGTAGAATCAAGCTTCTTGCGATTTGGACTCTCTGATCTCAAGATATGAATCTTTTGTCGAGAGCACGCAAAGCTGAAGGAGCTTGTATGTTGAAATCCAGTCATGTAAATTCTGAATAGTATCTGGGGCGATTTAGGAGCAACTGGATTGTGATCTTTACAGAACTCGTATTTCGGGAAGTCTAGTTTCCGTAGCCGCAAACCGCTCATGATTTCGATGCTCCTATACCAAGATATGATTTTTTGGTTTAGTCGCGCAAAGCTGAAATGTCGAGCATGACAGAACTTGAACCAAGTTTAGGAAGCTCACCTGGGATAATACAATGCGAATTTGAATCCAAATTTTTGACACGTTGCAGTACTCCGAGTCTAATTTCTGTAGCTGCAAACCTCTCGTGATTCTGATATTCCTGCACCAAGATATGAGTCTTTCTTTGAAGGCACGCAAAGTTGAGAATTTGAGCGCGGCAGAAAACCTTCATGGAAAACGTTCTAGGACCTCTTCTATTTATAGAAGTGTTAAGTCAGCTGGTGTTAGCTTAATGAACAAGAACTTTCCTTTAGATTCAATAAGTCGTTGACTAGCAAGCCTTATATGAAAATTTTGAGACAAACATGGAATACAACCAAAAAAAATAAAAATAAAGAGACAAACGTGGAAAGTTGTCTGACAATTTGCAAGAATTTTCATTACTAAAATTTGCAATTGCTACTTCCAAATCAAATTATATTGCACACACGTGTTCTACAACCAAAGTATTGGAAGGTTAACTTTTGCTTGGAGTTTGTATTTAGCATTTCACATAAATGTGCAACTCGATAAAAGCTCAGATTTGACCAGTAGAAGTCACCACAAGTGCTAAAACAAAAATATCAACGTTCGTTGATACTTCAAGTCTCGTCATTCGTTTCAGCAAGCCTACACTTCGACAAATCTTGAAGTAGGGGGCATCTGTAGACACATAAAATTTATTGGGTTTAATCTATACAAAATTTGGATAAAATTCAATTGGGTTAAATAATTAATTTGGGCTTTACAAGTTAAATTAGTCTATTTTATTATTTTGAGGCCCAAAGTCCATTTCATCTTAAGGCTCAGACTTATGCCATGTGACATGGCATATCCAGTCAAACTCCAGGCCAATAAGGTGACGCCACATGTTAAATAATGTGGCAATACAAGTCAAAAAGCAAGAACCAACCACAAGTCGCCAAGTGGCTAAAATGACATGGGCCAATCAAAATCAAGCAAGAGAGTCTTATGTAGCTTGACTGTCCACCCTCTACAACTATAAAATAGAGGGGGTTACATAACTCTCAAGGGACATTCAGAGTNAACAGACATCAAACGAAGAGCACCACGATTCATCTTCTATAAGGGGACATTGTTTTGCCGCTCTTTTAAAGGACTATTCTTGCGATGTCTTGACAAAGAAGAAGCCCGTCAAGATATGGAGGAAGCACATTCTGGCTCATGTGGAGCACACCAATCTGGTCCTAAGCTCCATTTTCGCATCAAGAGGATGGGCTACTACTGGGCGACAATGGTGAAGGATTGCATGGATCATGCCAAAAGATGTCAAGCGTGTCAATTTCATGCCAACTACATCCACCAACCTCCAGAGCCCCTTCACCCAACTGTAGCTTCATGGCCTTTTGATGCATGGGGACTCGACGTTGTTGGACCGCTTCCAAAGTCATCAAAGGGACAGATGTACATATTAGCCGCTACAGACTACTTTTCTAGATGGGCTGAAGCTGTTCCACTCAAGGAGTCAATTTTATCAAGTCATATATAATTTTTAGGTATGGCGTACCAAGATACATAATCACTGATAATGGAACGCCATTTGACAACAAGCTCTTGAAGAGTCTATGCGAGAAGTTCGGTTTCAAGCAACATAAGTCTTCAATGTATAATGCACCTGCCAACGACCTTGCTGAAGCTTTTAACAAGATGCTTGGTAACCTTTTGAAGCAAGTTGTTGCAAAGAACAAGAGAGACTGGCATGAGAGAATTGGTGAAGCTTTGTGGGCATACCGAACAACCTTCAGAACTGCTACACAAGCAACTCCTTACTATTTGGTATATGGTGTAGAAATCCTGCCATTGGAGCAACAAATTCCATCATTGCGGATAGCAATCCAAGAAGGGCTCACGTCCGAAGAGAATGCTCAACTTCGCCTAGCAAAGTTAGAGGCATTGGATGAGAAAAGATTGGAACGCAACAAAAATTGGAGTGCTATCAAGCTCGACCAGCTAGAGCTTTCAACAAGAAAGTGCGGCCACAATCATTCCAAGTGGGAGACTTAGTCCTAGCTGTTCGACGACCTATAATCCTCAACAAACGCATACGCGACAAGTTTGCCTCAAATCGGGATGGGCCATATGTTGTGAAGGAAGCCTATTCAAGTGGCGCATACAAAATTGTCGATAAGGGTGGTCTCAGAGTTGGTCCGATTAACGAAAAATTTTTGAAGCAGTACTTTCCATGAAAGTCACCTACGCTCCTCCACACATGAGCCTAAACTACAAGTCATGATGCTCCTCGACGCATGAGCCTAAACTGCAAGTCATGACGCTCCTCGACGTACGAGCCTAAACTGCAAGTCATGATGCTCCTTGATGCATGAGCTTAAAATGCACATTGCTACACTTCTGGCCCGCATGAGTCTAAACTGTGTACGGCCAAAAAAAGTGTCTGCTAGGTTGAAAACCTCGAAAGAGGCGGCCTAAGCAAAAGTCAAGACCAAAAAAAAGTCTGCTAGGTTGAAAACCTCGCGAGAGGCGGCCTAGGCAAAAATTAGGACATAAAAAAAAGTTCATCCCTCTGAACTATGTTATGACTTGATCCTCTTCACCGAGGTACGTAGGCAACTTAGACTTTCATTCTAAGTTCAGTCGCATGAGTTTTAAAAACAAATAAAAGTTTGGCATCATCGGATCATTACATTGATTGTTCCAAGTGTAGAGGCTCATATCTATGAGGAAAAGAGACAATTTTCTTTGAAGTATAAAAGATGTTTTATTGATTCAATAGTACAAAAGTTGATACATCAAAAAAATATAGAGACAAAAGGAATTAGACGTTTCCTATACAAAAGCCTAAGTCATGAAAATGATCGTAAACTAGGCTTTGTGGCTGACTCGTCTTGAGTGCATCTTCCAAGTCCATATGACGTCTCCATATTTTTATACACTATCCTCAATGCCTCGTATATAAGAAGTCATCTCTGTTGAAAAAAACCTTCAATCACCACGGGAGCCGCCATTGATAAACTTCAAGACCGTCAAGAAATCAAGTGCAACAGTTGGTGAAGGGGTGACTCCGCATCTTGTATGACATCTCAGACTGATATCTGGACTCATCGAACTTCTTCGCAAGTCTGCAAAAGAAATAACAAAGAGATAAGATTCGTGATGATAGCCGAATCCATTACAAGGCTGTAAAATCAACTTCAAAAATATTTGTTAGGCTAACTAAGAATGAATGGAGCTTCATCTTCAATGAGATTATAGTTCTCGACGTTCGAATTTCATAGGATCAAATTGTTGGTGATGTCGACGCTCCTAGTTCAAGATACAGTTTTTCTGGCCAAAAGCACGCAAACCTGAAAGTTCCCTGCGGTCAGTTGGACTTTCAATATTTTTCTGTTTTTAGCCCGAGAAGAGTTTCGAGATGGAATTTTTATGTGTCGTAGCTCTAGGAGTTTTCTCTCCAACGGAACAAACGTATTGTAATTCCGATACTCCTAGATCAAGATACAATTATTTTCGCTGAAGGTACGCAAATCTAAAAGTTCACTGCAGTTAAGTAGATGTCGCGAATTTCTGTTGATAGCCCGAAAGGAGTTCTACCATGAAATTTATAGGTCCTTTAGGTCTCTGAGTTTTCTTTCTAACGGTGCAAACGGATTGTAATTCCGACACTTGTAGCTCGAGATATGAATTTTTCCACTATAGTGCGCAAAGCTGAAAAGCAATTTCGTGGACAGATGGGTCAAGTTCAGAAAGTTGCTGCGGATAATCTTCTAGGAATTCTTCTATGATATCTTCGATTTCATCATCTATGAGTCTTCTTTCCAATGGCACAGACGGCTCACGATTCGGACGCTCCTAGCTTGAGATATGTGCGTTCCAATGATAGCATGCAGTGCTGTGAAGCCGAAATGACAGACTTGTGTACCGCCTTCAAAAGTTCATTCCGACTTGTCCTGATGGAATCTGGCCCCGAATTTTGGATATGTCACTATGGTGCAAGTTTTGATTCTGCAGAACCAAGCGGATTGCAGTTTGGACATTCCCAGTTCGAGGTACGATTTTTCCAATGCGAGCATGAAAGGATATAAAGTCAAAACAGCAAAGACGCACCAAGTGCTTGCTCGCCGAAGTTGGAAAAGCCTACTCCAGTTGTCTCCCTCGCCAGCCTGCAACAATGTGATATGGTACATGTCGCACTCACTCGCCAAGGATGAAATATGGTCGCTCGAGCTCCAAGCCTGTTTCTCACCAAGTCACAAGGCTGAGATGTACCATATTCTCGCTCGCATGTTGCAAAGTGGGGATATGGCTCGTCGATCAAGCTCGCTTAGGAATACTCTATATGTCTCCCGTCAAGCTGCAAGAAGGGATGTACCAAGTTGCTTTTGTACTCTCTTGAAAACCTGCAAAATAAGAAAAGATTTTGGAGCCCTCGGTGCCAACAAGATGACGTTTTTGCAGATACAGCACAAGTAGCACGACGATCAGCTCGATTAATGGATATCGGTGCCATAGCACGACGTTTCTGCTTTTACGGACACGATGCCAGTGATACGAAGCTGCTGATCCCAAATGATTCATTGGTGCCAATGACACAAAGCTTTGATTCTGTAGCAAGTATCGGTGTCAATGACACGACGCTTCAATGCGGATGGTCAGTATTGTGACGTGCACTTCTCCGTCAAGTCTCGATGAATCGTACCCTTCATGAACCTACAAAAAAGGAGTGTTGATCATCCACTTCTTCTCATGATGCGTATGGGAGAACTCGCCATGTATATCGTCTCCGAGCCTGCAACAAAAGAAAAGGGAAAAAAGAAGTATGCAGCCCTAACAATCCTCTCGATGTCTTCGCTTGATTGATCAAAGATTTGTTGCGTGTGGATCAAAAGGGCTGGAGCTTCGACATTTATAGATATTGTATATCACTGAGTCTTCGTACCAACGATGTAAACAGCTCGTAGTTCGGACGCTCCTATCTTGAGATATGCATTTTTTAGTAAGAGCATGTAAAGCTGAAAAAATCGAGCCAGCAAGTCGGAACTCGTCTTCCAGATTCAGCAAATTATCTGGGAAAACCAAGGGACATTCTGACTGTGATTTCTACATATGTGGTAGCTCTAGGAGTCTAATTTCCAGCGCCACAAACGTCTTGTGATTTGGACGCTCCTATCTCGAGATACGATTTTTTTCGCCAAGAGTGCGTAGAGCTGCGAGATCAACGGGCCAGACGCATACGCCAACTTCAAAAATTAATTCCAGACAATGCACAAGGAATTCGGCTCTTGATTTTTGATATGCTGGATTTCTTTGAGTCTAGAATCAGTAGAATCAAGCGTCTTGCGATTTGGACTCTTTGATCTCAAGATATGAATCTTTTGTCGAGAGCACGCAAAGCTAAAGGAGCTTGTATGTCGAAATCCAGTCATGTAACTTCTGAATGGTATCTGGGGCGATCTAGGAGCAACTGGATTGTGATCTTTATGGAAGTCGTAGTTCGGGAAGTCTAGTTTTCGTAGCCACAAACCGCTCATGATTTCGATGCTCCTATACCAAGATATGATTTTTTTTGGTTAAGTCGCGCAAAGCTGAAATGTCGAGCATGACAGAACTTGAACCAAGTTTAGGAAGCTCACCTGGGATACAATGCGAATTTGAATCCAAATTTTTGACACGTTGCAGTACTACGAGTCTAGTTTCTGTAGCTGCAAACCTCTCATGATTCTGATATTCCTGCACCAAGATATGAGTCTTTCTTTGAAGGCACGCAAAGTTGAGAATTTAAGCGCGGCAGAAAACCTTCATGGAAAACGTTCTAGGACCTCTTCTATTTATAGAAGTGTTAAGTCAGCTGGTGTTAGCTTAAAGAACAAGAACTTTCCTTTAGATTCAATAAGTCGTTGACTAGCAAGCCTTATATGGAAATTTTGAGACAAACATGGAATACAACCAAAAAAAAAAGAGACAAACATGGAAAGTTGTCTGACAATTTGCAAGAATTTTCATTACTAAAATTTGCAATTGCTACTTCCAAATCAGATTATATTGCACACACGTGTTCTACAACCAAAGTATTGGAAGGTTAACTTTTGCTTGGAGTTTGTATTTAGCATTTCACATAAATGTGCAACTCGATAAAAGCTCAGATTTGACCAGTAGAAGTCACCACAAGTGCTAAAACAAAAATATCAACGTTCGTTGATACTTCAAGTCTCATCATTCGTTTCAGCAAGCCTACACTTCGACAAATCTTGAAGTAGGGGGCATCTGTAGACACATAAAATTTATTGGATTTAATCCATACAAAATTTGGATTAAATTCAATTGGGTTAAATAATTAATTTGGGCTTTACAAGTTAAATTAGTCCCTGCTATTATTTTCAGGCCCAAAGTCCATTTCATCTTAAGGCCCAGACTTATGCCATGTGACATGGCATATCCAGTCAAACTCCAGGCCAATAAGGTGATGCCACATGTTAAATAATGTGGCAATCCATGTCAAAAAGCAAGAACCAACCACAAGTCGCCAAGTGGCTAAAATGACACGGACCAATCAAAATCAAGCAAGAGAGTTCTTATGTAGCTTGACTGTCCATCCTCTACAACTATAAATAGAATGGTTACATAACTCTCAAAGGACATTCAGAGTTGGAGAAGAATACTCCGCAATTGGTGAGGGCATCCACAAACATAGAGATCAATCATCAAGTGCTTAGTTCTTCAACAAAGGAGTGATCAACGTAGTTCTTCCCGGAGATCAACCCGTAACAACAAAGTGCTACTCGACGTTCTTGGCGATTAAATACATCACAAGGAGGTCTGCATCATCCTACATTCGAGAAAGACGCTTCTCAAGCCCTCGAATCACGGAGAATTTTAGAGAGGAGAATCCAGGGATACATAGAATTGTACTCACAAATATTTATCAATAAAATCTCTTTTTCTTTATATTATTTTTGTTGCAGTTTATTTTTTTTGTCTTACGAAAATTTGTTGCAAACATGAACATAATCTGAAAATCATGCATCATGTTTTCGCTACCACTTAAGAACTCATCAACTGGATTATATGAAAAAGAGAAAAGCTCATCAAAAAATTAAGGACATTCCATTTGGACAGGAGAAAGATTTTGCTTGATCATCGGTCAATAGCACAGACAAAAGGTAGAACCATTTAAATAGATGATAAGACTATTACAAAGGCAACCGTGAATTCATTAAAAAGGCAACGATTGAAATAATTTGAAGCATTTTAAGATACACAACCTTTGCAAACAGTTTCCTCTTTATTTTTGTTTAAATATTATAATCAATATATTATTATTATAAATTATTTTAAATAAGTAGGATAAGTAAAATTTTAGAAGGGTAAATAAGTAATTTAACTTTTTAATTTAGGGGTTCATGTATATATATATATATATATATATATATATTGAGTTAGTTGTTGTCCAAATTTTTTTTTGGAAACGAACTTTTATTTGATAAATGCTATATTTTCCTTAGAGATTTAATTGTATCCAATAATATAAATTTATTTTATAAGTGGGATTTTACTGGGTATGATGTTGTTGTTTATACTCTTTAATAGATTTTTTGGATTACTTGATCGATCACACAGTTAGTAAAATTTATGCTTTTTACTAATTAAATTTACTTCAAAATACTCACTGAATTATTATATATTACATGATCCGGCATACACATGCAATGGACAAGCAGAGAAACTTGTATACGATAGAAATAGGGGCTACCCGATTTCTTCATTAACTCGAGATGGGGATATTGTGTCAAGGATCTAGGACGTCGAGTCCAGAATCAAAGCCATTTTTCGGACCAAGGTCAACGTCGATAGCGGCTAGAAAAGGACACTCCGAGTGACATCGGCATAGCTTGATAACGAAAAAGGCGAGATATCCGCGACGAGGTTCATGGCGTGAATCTCGAAACGGATCAATCCACGGCGGTTAAGTAGATGTTAATATGATTTCCTACTATAATTAGAAGTGTACCTTATTTAGTACTCCTCTACTATATAAAGAGGGATCCCATTCATTTGTGTTAATATGATTTCCTACTATAATTAGAAGTGTGCCTTATTTAGTACTCCTCTACTATATAAAGAGGGATCCCATTCATTTGTAATCATCATTGTTTACTGACAAGAATATATACGCTCATTACTTTCTTGCTATTTCACTTACTGTTCATCAGAGTTGCTTAATCATTTACTGCTCCTACTATTCCACTTCGAGACTATCCCGAGTCGAGGTCGAGACCTGGCTAGTATACCGGTTTGATTTATTTTATTCTCTAATTTACCCATTTATTTTCTTGCTTGTCAATTGGTATTGGACGAAATCATATTTTCTTAAAACCACAATATAAGTTTAATTGTTTTCCGAATTTGAGGGTAAAGAGTTTGGCGCTATAATAGTGATTGTTCGGTGCTGATTCTGATAACATATTATTTTATGCTTGTTCCTGTAAAGTATCTTTGCTCTCATGTTAAAACATGTTAAACCCACAAAACGCACCCACACATGGTGACAATGGCCTTGGGTTTCACGGGAAAAACGACAATGTAATTGCTCCATGAGCAGAGGTGCCACAGGATGATCTCGAGGGAGCACCGGTTGCCAATCCAGTCGATGTCATTTCGCACGTTGCTCTAAATGCGGACCTAGGCGCGGACCCCGAATGGAGTGCACGCAGAGAAGGTCGATCTGGTGACTTAGGCACACAGGGCAGAGGAGACGTAGGAGTCAATCTCCAAGTGATATTCGAGATGCTATAGGCTCAGCAAGTCGTTATTGCTCAACTACAAAATGAACATAGAGCTGCGGGTGGGGTTGAGCCATAAATCACTCGTCGTACCAAGCCAGTGCCAGAAAGGTCGGATGGTAATGAATCGGGGACCGATCATACAATAATAAAAATGCTCGAGGAGCTCACCAGAATAATTGAGTCAGGAGAGAAGAAAATCGAAGCTAATGACAAAAGGGTAGAAACGTACAACTCACGAGTTGACCAAATACTGCGGGCACCCCCGATTCTAAAAGGTTTGGATTCGAAGAATTTCGTGTAGAAGCCTTTCCTTAAAATGCGGCTCCGAAGCCCATTCCTAAGAAGTTACGTATGACAGATATACCTAAGTACAACGAGACTACCAATCCTAATGAACACATCACTTCATACACATGTGAAATAAAGGGGAATGACTTTGAAGATGATGAGATTGAGTCCGTTTTGTTGAAAAAGTTCGGGAAAACTTTATCAAAGGGGGCAATGATATGGTACCACAATTTGCCGCCCAATTCTATCGATTCTTTCGTCAAGCTCGCTGATTCATTCGTAAAGGAACACGCCGGGGCAATAAAGGTCGCGACAAAGAAGTCGAACCTCTTCAAAGTGAGACAGAAGGATAATTAAATGTCAGGGGAGTTCGTGTCTAGATTTCAGATGGAAAGCATGGACCTACCCTCGGTTGCCAATGATTGGGTTGTCCAAGAATTTACTCAGGCTTTGAACAAACGGAGTTCGATAGCATCAAGTCAGCGAAAGTAAAATTTGATTGAATACCCTGCAGTGACCTGGGTCGATGTGTATAATTGATACCAATCGAAGATCAAGGTCGAGGATGATCAGTTGGGAGCTCCATCCGGTTTCGTTTATCGAAACAGGTCCGAAGGAAGGATTCAAATGGACATTAAGAGAGAACCCCGATCGAACAGAGATCGATACCAACCAGATAGCGCAGATCGAAGGAACAATGGACCAGGACGTAATCCTGTAGAAAATGATCAAAGGAATGATCGATGTCAAAATTCTCGAGGGCTCATGAGCAAGAATGGCTTCGATAAACACATCGAGCCAAAAGAAGCACCACGGTTATCGAAATAGCCCTTCAACATAGATGCTTCAGGTATCGTGTCAGCCATTGGACGAATCAAGGATACTAGATGGCCCTAACCATTTCAAACCGATCCAGCTCAAAGGAATCCAAATCAAATGTGCAAGTACCATGGAACTCATGGTCACCGAACCGAGGACTGCAGACAATTAAGAGAGGAGGTAACTCGTTTATTCAATGAGGGTCACCTTTAAGAATTCCTAAGTGATCGAGCCAAGAATCATTTCAGGAAAAGGGATGCCAATGGGAAAAATGAACACGACGAGCCGCAACATGTAATTCATATGATCGTCGGAGGACTCGATATTCCATAGGTTCCCGTGTTCAAACGCACTAAAGTATCAATTAATAGGGAAAACCAGACCCGAGACTATGTGCCAGAAGGCACCGTATCATTCAATGACAAGGAAGAAGAAGGAGTTTCTCAGCCTCACAACGATGCCCTGTTAATTTCTATCTTATTGAATAAAGTTCAATTAATAGTGTATTAGTGGATCTAGGAAGCTCGGCGAATATCATCCGATCAAGGGTCGTGGAGCAGCTCAACCTACAAGATCAAATCGTGCTCGCAACTCCGGTTTTGAATGGTTTCAATATGGCCGGTAAAACAACTAAAGGAGAGATTATCCTACTAGTAAACGTGGCTGGAACTATCCAAGATACAAAGTTTCACGTGATTGAGGGCGACATGAGGTACAACACCCTACTCGGGAGGCCTTGGACCCACAACATGAGGGCAATCACCTCCACCAGCCTCAACCAAATCGGAGAAGCAGGAAATGGGAGAGGAAGAGGAAGATCTTTTGACCCCTCGAACTTTTGTTGTTCCCAAAGATTCCGACACCACCAAATCAATGGTCGAAGAGGTGAAACGGGTTATATTGATCGAGTACCTACCCGAGCGAAATGTATTCCAGGGAACGGGGTTAACCCCCGAACTCAGGAAATAGCTTATTTAATTTCTTATTGATAACATAGATTATTTTACTTGGTCCTACTTAGACATGACAGGGCTCACGCCGGAGATAACAACACATCGACTAAGCCTAGAGTCAAAGTTTAGACTGGTGAAACAAAAGAGAAGGCCTCAGTCTTAGGTAAAGCAAGCATTCATAAAGGACGAGGTTACTAAACTTTTCAAAATAGGGTCCATTCGGGAAGAGAAATATCCCGAATGATTAGCCAATGTAGTCGTAGTTCCTAAAAAGGGGAACAAACTTAGGATGTGTGTAGATTACAAGGATTTAACAAGGCATGTCCCAAAGATTCTTCTCCACTGAGTAACGTCGATCGCATTATCGACGCCACGGCCGGCCACGAGATCCTTAGTTTCCCCGATGTATATTCTGGGTACAATCAAATTCGAATGAACCTAAAAGATCAAGAAAACACTTAATTTATCACCAAGTATAGAACATATTATTATAATGTAATGCCCTTCGGGCTAGAAAACGCAGGAGACACCTACCAACGCCTAGTAAATAAAATGTTCTAAGAACAAATAGGTAACTCAATGGAAGTATATACTAATGACATGCTAGTTAATTCCCTACGCGCATAGGCCCATTTGACACATTTGCAGGAAACGTTCGAGATATTGAGAAAATACAACATGAAGCTCAACCCCAAGAAATATGTTTTCGGGGTCGGTGGGCAAGTTCCTTGGCTTCATTGTGTCGAATCGAGGAATCAAGATCAACCCCAATAAAATCAAGTCTATCGAAGACATCACCATCGCGAACAGAGCTAAAGTCGTGCAAAGGCTGACAGGGTGGATAGCTGCCTTAGGCCGATTCATATCGAGATCGTCGGATTGGAGTCATAGATTCTTTTCTCTACTCAAAAAGAATAACGATTTTGCCTGGACCTCGAAATGCCAACGGGCGTTAGAAGAATTGAAGCGATACCTCTCGAGCCCAGTATTGCTTCATACTCCAAAGGCAGATGAAAAACTCTACTTGTAATTGGCAGTCTCAAAGATCACGATAAGTGGTGTCCTCGTTCGAGAAGAGCAAGGTATGCAATTCCTTGTTTATTATGTAAGTCGAACTCTAAGAGAAGCAGAAACTAGTTATCCACACTTAGAGAATTTGGCATTTGCACTGATAAGTGCCTCTAGGAAGCTAAAACCATATTTTCAATGTCACCCCATATGTGTATTAATCACTTACCCGCTTCGTAATGTTTTGCGTAAGCCCGAACTATCGGGCCGATTGGCCAAATGGGCCGTCGAACTCAGTAGGTATGATATCGAATATCAACCCCGAACGACCATCAAGTCTCAAAGTTTAGCATACTTCGTGGACGATTTCACGCCAACCCTCGTACCCGAAGTCGAGAAAGAACTCTTGTTAAGATCAGGTACATCATCGGGGGTTTGGACCCTTTTCACAAATGACGCTTCGAATGTGAAGGGATCCGGGCTAGGCAATATTTTGAAGCCGCACTATTAGACAACACATCAAAACTTCTAAGTTGACTAACAATGAGGCCGAGTACGAGGCCATGATTGCAGGTCTCGAACTAGCTAAAATCTTGGGGGCGGAAGTCATTGAAGCCAAATGCAACTCTTTACTGGTAGTAAACCAAGTAAACAAAACCTTCAAGGTTCGAGAGGATAGAATTCAAAGGTATTTGGACAAGCTGCAGGTAACTTTGCACCATTTTAAAGAATGGACCTTGCAGCACGTACCTCGCGAGCAGAACAGTGAAGCCGATGCCCCTGCAAATTTGGGGACATTAGTCGAGGAGGACGAAATCAGCTCAGGGACTGTCGTTCAACTCTCGAGATCCGTGATCGAAGATGGTCACGCTGAGATAAACTCCACAAGCTGAACGTGGGATTGGAGGAATAGGTATATTGAGTATTTGAAAAACGAAAAGCTCTCATCGGACCCTAAAGAATCGAGGGCCCTACGATCAAGTTCGATTCACATTGGCTGAAGATGGAATATTATACAGGAGGACATTCGACGAATCATTAGCAGTATGTTTGGGATTAGGGGACACGGATTATGTTCTACGAGAAGTCCATGAAGGCACTTGCGGGAACCATTCCAGCATCGAATCATTGGTTCACAAAGTCATCAAAGCAGGATATTATTGGGACACTATGGAAACGGATACTAAGGAGTTCGTTCGAAAATGTGACAAATGCCAAAGGCATGCGCCAATGATCCACCAACCCGGAGAGAAACTTTATTCAGTCTTATCCCGTGGCCATTCATGAAGTGGGGGATGGACATCGTTGGTCCTCTGCCATCGGCCCCAAGTAAAGATAAGTTCATCTTATTTATGACTGATTGTTTCTCTAAATGGGTTGAAGCACAGGCTTTCAAGAAAATTGAGAGAGAAAGAAGTTATAGACTTCATCTGGGATCACATCGTATGCCGATCCGGGATACCCGCCGAGATAGTGTGCGACAATGGAAAACAATATATCATCAAAGTAACAAAATTCCTCGAGGATCACAAAATAAAAAGGATACTGTCTACGCCATATCATCCTAGTGGGAATGGACAGGCCGAATCGACGAACAAGACCATCATTCAAAACCTAAAGAAAAGATTGAACGACGCTAAGGGAAAATGGAGAGAAATTTTGCTCGATGTCATTTGGGCATATCGTACAACGACAAAATCCAGTATGGGGGCAACGGCTTTCTCCTTAGTATACAGCACCAAGGCTTTGATCTCGATCGAAGTCGGGGAACCAAGCGTCAGGTTTCGATACACAACGGAAGGATCAAACCACAAGGCTGTGAGTACGCATCTCGAATTGTTAGACAAAAAATGGGAAGCCGCCCTCATTCGAATGGCCGCCCAGATACACTAAATCAAAAGATATTATAATCGAAGGGCCAATCTTCGACACTTCAAAATAGGGGACTTAGTCCTGAGGAAAGTCACCCTCCATACTCGAGACTTGAACAAAGGGAAGCTTAGCCCAAATTGGGAAGGGCCATATCAGGTCCTCGGTGTCATCGGAAAAGGATCTTACAAACTTGACACAAAGAAGGGCGAACAATTGCCAAACAATTGGAACATATCACTCCTCAAACAATATTACTGCTAAGGTATGACTTTCTCCCATTCCGTTTGTATTTGATACTAACTTATTGAAGGTGTTCGATCGGAGACATCGAGAAGCTCTTCAACACGAAGACCTTAGGTTTTAAATCACGCGTTGTACTCTTTTTCCCTTAGATCGGTTTTTATCCCAAATGGGTTTTTTCGGCGAGTATTTTAACAAGGCAACAATTGTATGTGCTACCTAGGGACAATTCAAGTATCCGAGGCTTCTTTACAATCAACCTCGAATACTGGGGGGCATCACCTTCAGATGTTATGTTTTCAAAGAAGATGCTTCGTATCAACAGGATCTCAATAGGAAAATTTTGTAAAGGGTCAAACGGACAAACGAACCGTGCCCATGTAGATTGTCCCACCCTAATGACAAAACATGTACGCATGGATGATATATTGAAAGAAGTATTTTTTCCTTATCAGATGTTCCATGCCTTAGTAAAATTTCTACTTTAAAATTTTGTACTTACGGAAATCGGCTCAAGAGACAATCGCGACTAAAGCTCGAGAAATTAACCCCGTACTCGGGGACTGTCGTCCGAAAATCGACATGCTCAAATAGTTAAACTTTGAAACCTTAAGACCTTAAAGAAGGTAATCCTGGATTTTATAGGCCACGGCCACCCCACTCGAGGACTAATATTTCGAACAAGTTTGAAGTATAATCAATAGACAAGCCCAATTGGCAAATATCAAGTTAAAGGCTACGGTCAAACTAACCCGATTCGGAGACATCCGAATTCCATAATAAAATAGGCCTTCAAATATTTTCACAAAACTGGTTAAACAAGGCTACCCTCGGCAAAATTTCAAAGGGTTTCGATATCATCAACCCTCGAAAACCTTAAGGGGTACTAAATTGTTCAAACTCTTGAACAAACTTATGCTAAGGCATAACAAAGTTTTCGATTACTCTAAGCCTCGAGAATCCTATTGGGTACATATTTACCTCGTGCTAAGACATAATAAATTCTTATATGATTTTTTTAAGCCGAAAAGGGAAGAAGCCACTCTTTTGAGGCCATATAGGACCAATTCAAAGAGCCTAAGGGTCATTATATTTTGGGTTCGAGGATCCACCCTCGCTTAAACAAAACCTAAGGGTTTTTACTCCGAGTTCGAGTAGATACTCACTCGTTGACAGAGACTATACTAGTCAAACTCCAATCAAATCGCTAAAGTTTCGGATTCACAAAAAAACGAAAATGAAAAAATTCACAAGGCGGTGAAGTGAGTCAGATTTCTCACAAAACCTAAAGTATATCAGAACTATCATAAGGCAAAAGCAAAGCAAAGTTTTCACAAAACAAAAATCAGAGAAATATCGGAAAGAAAAAGGATCTTCCATATATACGAGAGTATTTACAAATACAACTCAAGGTCTTACATAGAAAACCAAAAAGAAAAAAAAGATCTAAGTGCCTAATCTTCCACGGGAGCTTCATCTTCATCTTCTCCGGTCTCGGGCCAGCTTGCACTCCCGGAGTCATCATCGTTAGAGAGAAAATCTTCGGCTTCTAACATTTTCGCATCCTCGATATCACCCGTGAGGTCGAAGGCACGAGTATGAATCTCCTCGAGGGTCTCTCTTCGAGACTGGTGCTTTGCATGATCAGCAACGTGGGATAATCGGAGCTCAGCAGCGTCACAAATATCCTTTCTCGAGCATTAGCGGCTTTAGCATCGGCTCGGTAGACGGCCACGATTGCCTCTGCCTCGGCTTTCACTTTCTTCGCCTCAGATATGGCTTTTGCAAGCTCAGCGGCCAACCGAGTCTCGAGCTCTTCAATTTTCTTGACTCTGTCCAGGCTCTCCTCCTTCATGCTTTGAAGTTGACGTTCAACCGAAGACAACTGGGCTGGGGCCATATCTTTTTCTGAGGAGAGGCGGTCCATGTTCTGCTTCCACCCCAAAGTCTCTGCCTCTTTTATCTCCGCCTCCTTGCGAAGCTGCTTGATTTTCTCGGCCTTCTGCTGAACCTGCACGATCTAAGTGTTAGTCATCGATATCATATCTATACATCAAGCTGCTGAAAATTTACATTACTTTTTTGATGAGATCAATCTGCTTTTTATGGGTTGTTGCCAATTCAGCTCGGAGATCCCTGATCTCCTCTTCTTTTTGCACATAGAGGCGTTTGAGGTCATCTCTCTCCTCCATGAGTCTTTTGAGATTGGCCTCACACCGGTTCAGCTCGGCTTGGGATTTATAAAATGCTTCCCGATGGAGCGTCACAGCTAGTGGAAAAAGGAAGGAAATCAGACGAATGGAAATAAAAACAAACATAAACCTAATAACCAGAGCTGAAATTTACCTGGTTCAGGAGTCGCTGAGCCTCATTAAAAATGATTGTTGCATCCAGGTCGGGAGCGTCATCAACCCCCGCGAAGCAGCCATGGAATATTTCATCTCCCTCGAAGGCAGTTCCTGCTTTGGGGGTCTCCATAGATCGAGCCTCCAAAAATTTCCCTTCAAAAAATGTGGGGTCGGGCGGCGAATAATCAATATTGATTGCCCCAACCAAGTCACTTGGGGCACTCTCTCCCTTTTGAAGGGCCTCGAAGCCGGACCCTTCGGGCATACTTACCGGTAGTTCATCTCGGCAGGAGACATCTGCGGCCCCCGATGTCTCGGAGACTTTGCTCGGACCATCTTCCAATATCTCCTAGGTCAAAAGATGAGCCTCTTCGACCATCACTGGCTCAGCTATTTTTGAAGCATCAATGTTTCTCCCCTTACGAGCCACCAGCTCACACTCATCATCTTCTCCTTCTTCTTCTTCTTTGTTATCTTGTCGCGTTTGGGCTACATCAACAGGCAGAGTGGCAGTATCGTTCTTTGATTTACGAGCCTTGGTCTTCTTACGCTTCGGGATATCGGTAGGCGAGGCCCTTCTCCTCTTCTTGTCCTTAGCTGGTTTTGGGGCCACCTCTTCCCCAGGCGGGCCGGCCCCATTTCAGCAACATCCCCGAGGCCTGTATAAAATAGAGTCAAGTATGAATAAAAAGAAACATTTCAGAGAAATTATGAAAAGCATATATGATAAGCTTAACATGATTCTTGGCCTCCCATCGGCCCCTCGCTAAATTTCACCACGAGCGCCCAGCATATGTGGAAGTCAAAGACAGCTTCCGAACCCAACTTTCGAGATTCGGGACTGATCCGGGCACCCATGGGACCGCTAAATCACAATAAAAGACATGGGTGAGAAAAAATACGGGTGAAGGAAGATAAAAGAAACAAAGCGATCGACATAAGGTGTTGATGGGTTTACTTACGCTTCATGTTCCATTCCTCAGGGAATATAATTTTCTCGCCCGGGAATATTTTAGAGGTCCTTACTCGGACAAACCGACCCATCCATCCTCGATCCTTGTCCTCGTCTGAGCTCGAGAACAACACCTCTGTGGCTCGGCGATGGAGCCTTATTAATCCACCCCGATAGAGATAGGGGCTATACAGTTTCATGAGGTAGTCGAGAGTAAATGGCATCCGTTCGACCTTACTCACAAAAAGCCAGAGCAAGATAAAAATACGCCAAAAGGAGGGGTGTATCTGGCCGAGAGTTATTCGGTATTGGCGGCAAAAGTCGATAATAACGGGATCGACGTGACCCGGCATGAAAGGGTAAGTGTAAACACTTAAAAACACTACCACGTAAGTAGTAATATCCTCTTGGTGGGTAGGAATCACCACCGCTATGTTTTGCCAGTGGCAGTCCTTTTTCACCTGCTTGAGATCGCCTTTGGTTATCGAGCATATATAACTAGACATGGGCTCACATCAGCCAGGTACTGTAAAGGGTTTTTCAATTTAGAAATCAGAAGGAAGGTCGCATGACCCGGGAATGTACTCTTCGATGCGTGGCTCCACCGGCATTTTATCACTGGTCGACCGCGATGAATAGGCTTTTTCCTTTTGTGGGACATTTTTAGAGTTTTTCGCCATTAATTCAGGTAGAAGGAAGCGAAAAGAGGTGAAACCTAGTATTCTTGATATTAACAAAGTTGACTCAACGGGTGGTGAAAGAGTAGAGATGGAGAGAGTAAGAAACTTAGAAAACTTGGTAGAGGTGAAAACAGAGTTTTGATTCAACCAAAGAACCTATATTTGTAGATTTACGGTGACGGTTCAGTGGTGCTAATGGCCGACCGTCCACAAGCAAGCATTAATGATTTGGGGAACTGTATCGACGGGACATTTGGGTCACTTCAATCACTTACGTCACGGGGATGACATCATTATCAGGGTATTCAAAAAATCGAGGCTTAAAGTTTCTTATCATTTTACTCTAAGAAACGAGGGGACTATCTGTATACGGTAGAAATCAGGGCTACCCGATATTTTCCTTTGCTCGAGATGGGAATGTCGCATCAAGGAGCTAGGACGTCGAGTCCACAATCGAAACCTTTTTCCGGACCAAGGTCAACGTCGATAGCGGCTAGAAAGGGACAGACTCTAAGCGACATAGGTATATCTTGATAACGAAAAAGGCGAGATATCCGTGATTGGTCCAGGATCGTGGCGTGAATCTCGGAGCAGATCAATCCACGGCGGTTAATTAGACGTTAATATGATTTCCTACTACAATTAGAAGTGTACCTTAATTAGGACTTCTGTACTATATAAAGAGGGATCCCATTCATTTGTAATTATCATTGTTCACTGACAAGAATATATACGCTCATTACTTTCTTGCTATTTCACGTATTGTTCATCAGAGTTGCTTTATCATTTATTGCTCCTACTATTCCACCTCGAGACTACCCTGAGTCGTGGTCGAGACCTAGCTAGTATACCGGTTTGATTTATTTTATTCTCTAATTTACTCATTTATTTTCTTGCTTATTGGTATTGGACGAAATCACATATCCTTAAAACCACAATATAAGTTTAATTGTTATCCGAATTTGAGGGTAAACAAAACTAGTAGTTCTTCATATGTGTTTGGCTCCGAACCGTAGGCAGGTTACTTGTTAAGCTTATAGCCGACCCCAAATCCAATATTACTACTGGTTTGGCTGTTTATTTTGTCTTTAATTTACTTATCTAACGTCATTAGTCACTTGTATTGAATTAGTACACGTATCCTTAAAAACGCGTATAAATTCAATTGTTATCCATTTTAAGGGTAAACAATATTCTTTCATCCATTTCAATTATGTCTTGTTTTTGGCTAAGTACGAAGCGTAATAAGTAGATTTTTTTTTTTAATATCTTTAGTTAATCCAAAAAAATTTATTAAGAAGGAAGGTAGATCTGTCGCCGCCCCAATCAGATATTTGCATTTGGTAAAAATTCCGCAATTTAATCATCACATGAGCTGATGAGAATAGAAAAAATTCAGCGCCCAGATGATTCAGAAAAGAAATTAATGTGCAAAATGCAAAGAACTCCTCTAATTGTCATACGCAGCATCTACTTATTCGAGATTGATGTTACGACTTTAAGGTACAAAAAGAATATTAAACAGTTAGTAATTGAGATGCACGTGAGAGAAGAATGAAAAAAAAAAAAAAAATTAAACCAACCCCACCACTTTGATTTGATTTGATGCCTTGTCAAACAACGAAGAAAATAATTCAAACAGAAAATCAGTAATTTAGTAATAGAGAAGAAGACTATCCTATAAGAGGGAATGTAAAATTAACGTGAACCAAGTTGGTTCCAGTAGTTTGATTTGCTAGTTTTATGACTTATCCGCAATTTATTAATTTCATAAATTGTCATTCAACTTTAACTTTAGTGCATCAAAATTACTAAATTATTTTTTGTAACAAAAAGTATCAAACTTTACCCAAATATCATTACTAGTGGTGGCAAAATGGTTAAAAGAAAGTAGTTAATTACCCGTATTATTCATTAAAAAATGGGTTGGATAATGAACTTTTTAAAAATGGGTCAAATATGGATAAAAACCGTATTATACATTTAGAAAATGGATAACCAATGGGTAACCAATAGATAACCAATGGATAACTAATGACTTTAACTTTTACATTTGTAAAGGCTCAAATTGGGAGTTCCTCAAGTTTGGGAGACTAGGAATTCTACCAAAAGTGATCATATTCAAGAAGTCATGGATAATATGGTTACCCATATCATCCGCCGGTTATCCCCTTTTTATTCGTATTTAATATGGGTCGGGTCAATGTTGGGATTACATGATGACGTTTGGGCTGTTGGTGTTGCTTTCTTTGTATTTGGGCTTGGCCCAGTTTATTTTATTTATTCATTTATGAATAGGTTAGTCAAGAGGCCCAATGTATATATATGGGACCATATACGGAAGTTTCTGGATTTTGGGATTTTGGTTCACTTTACAGAAATATGAAATACTTTCTCTCCAATTTCCTTTCTTCTCTCAAGCCCTAGCTACAATTTTATCAATCTCTCTTTCAATTTTGAATGTTAACATGATATCAGAGCGGGGAATCCGATGAATCTCGTCATTCTCTATCTAGCGATATTACCGTCATTTGTTTTCGTTGAGTTTTTCCTCCTCGTCGGAGATTTCCGATTTCGCCGGAAATTCACGATTTCTTCGATTTCTGTTGGAATTTTTAGAAGTTTTTGTGTGGATTTCTTCTCCTCTGCTGCCCGAGTTTTGCTTTCGAGAATAAAGTTTTGGTATTCACTCAGTTTCGTCATCTCGATTTCACCAGAGCTAAAGTCGATTGCGTCTCAATTTCACTGGAGCTAAAGTTGATTTCTGCTGAATTTTATTACCAAGGCCTTTTCTTCTTAAGGCTGCGAAGAATTCTGGTATATCGTTCTCTGCCTAACTTGTTGCATGCATAGTTGTGTGTGTTGCTGTGTTGTTAACGGTGTAGATTTTCATTCTTCTTGATCAATTTACTTGCTAAAATGGTTAATTATGTTCCTGAAACATCTTCGTCCACTACGTATACTCCTGAGCCTTCTAGCCCGTTGTTTCTTCTCCCTTCTGATGTCCCCGGCATTTCGCTTGTTCCTGTGCCATTCTCGGGGACTGGTTTTGGAAGATGGAGACGTAGTATGATCGTGTCGTTATCTGCAAGAAATAAAATAGGGTTCATAGATGGGTCTTGTGTTAAACCTCCCGAGAATTCTCCTCAATTTAGGCAGTGGGATAGGTGCAATAATATGGTTATATCATGGTTAACTAGTTCGTTATCACCGGATATAGCTGAGAGTGTGCAGTATTCCGAGACTGCTGAAAGTATCTGGTCATGGGAGTGTTAATAGAACCAAAGTTTTTGAAATAAAGAGAGAACTTGCTTCTACTTTCCAAGGGACTCTCAATATTGCTTCATATTTCAACAAACTTAAAAAACTATGGGATGAATTGGGGATTATGTGCACTAGTCATGCAAATTCTTGTGTTTGTGCTGCTAAGGTGGGTCTCCAAAAGGAGAAGTAAAAGGATAAGGTCGACCAATTTCTCACGAGTCTCAATGAGGTCTACATAGGGGTTAGAAGCAATATTTTGATGATGCAGCCAGTTCCATCTCTTGATATTGTCTATAACATTCTGTTACAAGATGAAAAACAAAGACAAGTTATCCCCAACACTCAGTTCAACTCAGAATCAGCTTCTTTTAATACAAATTTCAACAAGCCTTCCCCTCAATTTCCACCTCAAAAACAGTATACACAAAGAGTCAATTTTGGTCAATATGGCCAGAAGGTGAATTTTGATCAAACCAAGGTTTCTTTGTCTTGCAAGTATTGTAAAAAAACCTGGTCACACAATTGAAAAATATTACAAATTACATGGATTTCCTCCAAATTTCAAATTTACAAAGGGGCAGACTAAAAGATTTGGTACTGCTGCAAGTGTTGAGGGACGGTCTTCTGGTAGGTATCTCTGAATCTCCTTCATCATGTTCTTCAGCTAGGCAAGATTCTTTGATTCCTGGCCTCACCAAGGAGCAGTACTCTCAGTTGATGAACCTACTGCAACAGTCTACACTGGGTGAATCTAGTTCTCAGCCACTTCTCATGGGCTCTACCAATTTTGTTGGTATTAATTCCTCTTCTCCTGTGTGTTTGAATGGTAGTTCTGTTGTGCGCATGTTAACTAGTGTAGCTGGAAGGGTGTGGATAGTGGATTCTGGAGCAACTGACCATATGACTTCTAACAAAAATCTTCTCTTTAACATCACACCTCTTCCTGTCCCCTATCTAGTTTCTTTGCCTAATGGTTACAAAATTAAAGTTACCTGCACAGGCTCTTTGACTTTGTTGCCATCTTTTACCCTTCATCATGTCTTGTACATTCCTACTTTCCATTATAATTTGATTTCTGTGAGCAAATTGATTATTCAGTTCAATTGTAATGTACTGTTTACTTCCCTCTCATGTATACAATTTGCAAACTAAGCCTGTTTTGTTTTCAAGAGATGTTGTGTTTCATGAATCTGTGTTTCCTTATAAGATTCCCTCTTTTGCTCCTACTCCTTCTTCTTCTCCTACTCCTTCTCTCCCTTTGTTCTATGATATTTCTCCCTCTGTTCCTATCCCTCCTTCTGCTACCCCCTCATTTTCTGATGATTCTATGCCCTCTTCTTCATCACCTGATGCTGTCTTACCCCCTCCTTCTGAACTTAGGCAAAGCACCAGATCCCATCATCTTCCTTCCCATCTGTCTGACTATGTTGTTAACCTTTCTCCTTCTATTTCTTGCTCCTCCACTAGCTCTGTTTCCACTACACAGCCTGTTCCAGTAGAGCCTTGTTCATACACTCAGGCTGCTGCTATTCCTGTTTGGCAAGAGGCAATGAGACAGGAATTTGCAGCTTTAGAGGCAAATCAAACTTGGAAAATTGTTAAACTTCCTCTTGGTAAGAAGCCCATAGGCAGTAAGTGGGTTTATAAAATAAAATATAAAGCTGATAGTAGTGTGGAAAGATATAAGACAAGATTGGTGGTTCGAGGTGACACTCAAGTAGAGTGGATTGATTTTAATGAAACTTTTGCTCCTGTGGTTAAAATGTGTATTGTCAGATGTTTGGTTGCTATTGAAGTTAAAAGACAGTGGCCTTTGTTTCAGTTAGATGTTAATAACGTTTTTTTACATGGGGACTTAGATGAGGAAGTTTATATGAAGCTTCCCCAGGGCCTTTCTATTGATTCCTCCTCCTTTGGATCTGCTCCTTTAGTTTGCAAGCTGCAAAAATCTCTTTATGGGCTAAGACAGGCTTCTCGACGGTGGTATGCAAAGCTGTCTCAAGCCCTTTGTTCCAGGGTCTACTCCCACTCTAAATGACTATTCTTTGTTTGTTAAGTGAACTGAATCTTCCTCTGTTTTTCTAGCAGTTTATGTTGATGACATTGTATTAACTGGGGATGATTTATCTGAAATTTTTGCTCTTAAGAGTTTTCTTGATATTCAGTTTAAGATCAAAGATTTAGGTTTGCTTAACTATTTTTTGGGTATTGAAGTTTTCTATCACAAGTCTGGGGTCCTTTTGCATCAAAAGAAGTTTATTTCTGATTTGCTCCTTGAGTTTAATTGTCTTGATGCTTCTGAGGTGGTTAGTCCTTTGGATATTGCTCAAAAATTTCATTCTGATGTTGGTGAGCTAATGCCTAAGCCTGAATCTTACAGAAGTTTGGTTGGCAAGCTCAATTTTTTAACTCATACTCGGCCAGATTTGTGTTTCGATGTCCAGCATTTGAGCCAGTTTTTAAAGACTCCTCGTGTCCCTTATATGGTTGCTGATTTGCATGTTTTCCGATACTTAAAAGGGACTTCCGATTTTGGGGTGTTTCTCAGTAATTCTCCTGATTTCTCTCTGCTTGCTAGTTGTGATAGTGATTGGGATGCATGTCATGAATCTAGACATTCTGTCACTGGTTTCTGCATTCATTTGGGTGGTAGTCTCCTTAGTTGGAAGTCTAAAAAGCAAAATATAGTCTCTTTATCTTCAGCTGAAGCAGAATATAGGGCTATGAGTAAAGTGGTGGCTGAACTAGCCTGGTTGGTTCGGTTATTATCTGATTTGGGTCTTTCTATTGATGCTCCAATCCCTGTTTTGTGCGATAGCCAGGCTGCTATTCACATTGCAAAGAATCCGGTGTTTCACGAGCGCACTAAACACATCGAAGTCGCTTGTCATTTTATTCGCACCAAATTAGCTGATGGTCTCATCTCTTTATCTCATGTTCCTACTTCTTCTCAACTGGCTGACATTTTTACTAAGCCTTTGATAGGTTTGCAGCATCGCACTTTATCCAGCAAGTTGGGTGTGTGCCCACCCTCCAACTTGAGGGGGGGTGTTGGGATTACATGACGACGTTTGGGCTGTTGGTGTTGCTTTCTTTGTATTTGGGCCTGGCCCAGTTTATTTTATTTATTCATTTATGAATAGGTTAGTCAAGAGGCCCAATGTATATATATGGGACCATATACGGAAGTTTCTGGATTTTAGGATTTTGGTTCACTTTACAGAAATATGAAATACTTTCTCTCCAATTTCCTTTCTTCTCTCAAGCCCTAGGTACAATTTTATCAATCTCTCTTTTAATTTTGAATGTTAACATCGAATAATTTATCTGTTTTTCTATTACTCGTTTTGATCCGAACCGTATCCGACCTGATCTGCCCGTTTGCCGCTCCTAATCGTTACTAACTATTTTTTTGTAACTAAGGTCGATCATCAATTATCGTGACCGGACATTCTTGTTTATAGTGATTAAGAGAGTCCCTTTCATGGCACTAAGTTAATAGTTCGAGACTGGTTGACTGCCAAACAAAAAAAAATCAATCATTTTTTTGTTTAAATGTTACAGAATGTCATTAGGAGGAAAGAAATAAGATATTTCCCATAATACTCAGGAAAGTTGAGAGAATTTATAGTTATAACAAAAGTATAATTTCATGATATAATAGTGATGTTGAGTGATTTAGCTCTAACATGCAGGACCAAATTCAAACAGTATTCTAGATCATGATGACTCTTTCTTTGTCTGAGCTACACCAATAACAAAACTTTAATTTAATTTGTTGTCCGTGTGGTTTAGAAAGATAAAACTCCTGGGGATGTAGACTACTGCTATACTTACCATCTCTTATTTTATATCGGAGTTAGATAACTTTCATGTCGAGTATTCAATTTTGAACCATATTTGGGAAGCATTGTACTAATTATCAGTAAGATTATGTTATCAAAATAAACAAATTCACAACTGTTCTTACTCTGACCTTACCATGTTCTAACGATGAACGACTCAGTGAGTATTGGCTATCATAAATATGTAAGATATATATTAGGGAAAAATCTTACTTTATACCCATTATGCCCAAACTATTTACCTTTTAATATCCAAGTCTAAACTATTTGCTTTTCCTACTTATGCAACCTAAACTATTTACCCGGCCACCCACTAGCTATTTGCCTTCTCATTTGAAGTACAGAATATTAAAAACATTCGGCTTTATTTTTGCAATCTTACCTGGCAGTAGACATGAATGGATCTTCTTCTTCATTAAGAGGGTCAATCCAAGCTATTGCTCTACCACCTTTCCTTATGATTTTTGTGTCTAATGAATACCCACCATTGATGAGCTTGAAGCTCCTGAATTTGAAATTTTATTTTGACGATTTATTGTTTGATTCGATGTGGGTGCTATAAAATATTGTTTATAGTACCTTCGAGTACGCTTCCCAAATCTAAATTTTTATGTCTGTTTGAATATACACCATTGTTGTCTTGAAGCTCAATTTTTATTTTTGAAGATTTCTTTTTTGATTCAAAGTGGGTGTTTGAGTACCCTTTGGAAATTCATACTGAAATTTAATCACATTTGAAGTTGATTTGAGATGATTGAGATCGAATCTTTCAGCTGAAAATCGAAGAAGAACATAGTTACCTAATTATATACTACTACAGTATACAATATACTCTGGGGGTATATAGCTATATTGCAACAATATAATTGTTTACCTTGAAAATGGTAATTACAATTAGATGTGATTTTATAGTTCTAAAAATACGTGATTTATTTTTATGCTAGTTGTTAGGCAGCAGATGCTAAGTGTGAGACTAGAAAATAAGATAAGAGCTTGAAAATAGTATGCTATGCAAACCGAGTGGCCGAGAGTCGGGGTCTCGGGCTAGCCTATGCTGGGCCTCGAGGTCGAGCTCACGAGCTTGACTAGGGGTGATCGATGAAGGACTAACAGTTCTGAGGGCCTAAATAATGGCTCTTTTTTATCAATGATGAGTAATAAATAAAGAACAATTAATGAAACACAATAAATGTAAGCAATAAATCAAAGAGAGGACAACGGAGAATGTTTAAGTTAGAGAGCAGAGAATGTTCTTGTACTTGTATTAAATATCACGTATGCTACAAAATGACAAGGGTTCCCTTTATATATGAGGGGGAATCCCAACATAGTACAGATGCATTTATTACAAAGATATGCGGCTGGTACAACCATTTAATGCCACGGTACGGGCTTGTACTAGCCCAATAGACTTGGTCATCTTTAATCACGTGCCTTGGAAATTTCCCATCTGTCCATCATGGCCACCGATTTGTACTACCCCGAGGTCAAACGTTGGGAACCCTCGGGGTCGAACCTCGAGCTTCGCCTTGTGCCTTTTAGAGACCGGCTACGGAATGCCGTAATGATCGTAAAATCGGACTCTCCGATTTTAGCCGTATACAGATAGTCCTCGTGTTTCTTAGAATGAAAATGATAAAAAACGGTCATGAATTCTTGCCTCTTTGATACTATCATTATGACGTCAGCCCATCAGAGCATTAAATGCCATGACTCAAAACTGTGCAGAGGTTGCTGTCAACACGACTATCGAGAAGCCCACGAACCGTTATTGGTTCCACTCTTTCGCTCATCAAACTTTGCCCAAATGGCTTAAATAAATACCTCAATCGTTTGACATTCATACCTTTACAATATCTTCAAGTTTCCAGAGCTAAGTTCACCATCTTCTGCATTCATCCCCTTTCTGTGCTCGCCTCTTCATCCTCTTTCTTAGAAACTTTTTTTATAGTTATGTCTAGAACCTCTAGAACGGTACCTCAGAAAGAGGGCACCGCTTCCTCATCACGCCCGTCCAAGGGCAAACCAAAAGTACCTCTAACTATCGAGCAATGTACCCCTGGCCAATTCGATACTGTCTCCAATTTTTCCATCGAAAATCACCTTTCTACACCGGGCCGATGCGAGCCCGTGTCTCGATACATCAGCGTGGTGACCGACACGGAGAAGGTAAAGAAAGACTGTCAATGGGGGGAGGCAGTACAAGTAGAGATCCCAAATCCTAAGGAAAGCATAGTAGATCACAAAGTTGGCTTCCTCAGTGTATATAAATACCCATTCAATCTAGGTCCCGTAGATCCTTCTTCCCCGAAGATAGATCCGGTGATTCTTAACTTTTGTCGTGAGTACCGAGAGACACTCGGTCAAATCTATCCTTCTTTTTGGAGGATCATTTATATGCTCCGATATTTCTCCAATCGGGTTGAGGGAATGACCTTCACCCTCGATCACTTGGTCAGATTGTACAGCCCTCATCTCTTCCGAGGTTTGATCAAGCTTCATCCTCGATCCGCGAAGACGTTCTTTTCGAGCATCGATGAGGACAAGGACTGGGGGTGGATGAGCCGGTTTGTCAGAGTAAGGACATCGGACATCATCCCGACTGATAGGATGCCATTCCCGGAGGAATGGAACATGAAGCGTAAGTGTTCCTACCTCGAGCACGTCTTATTACCCCTTCTTTCCCCTTCTGAAATGATCTTCTTTTGACTATGCAGCCACCGCTTGGTATCCCGGCATGGTTCAGAACCTTTCGGGATGGATCAGACAATTAGACTCCACATTTCCTTACAACGAATGTGCTTGGCGTGATTTGGCTAGAACGCGGTGGCAGGCCAAGAACCACGGTATGCTTTTTATCGCAATCTTTACCAGGTTCCTTAAAAGTATTTTTTGTGGTGGTGAGTTTGATACATCATACTTATGTAGGCCTCGGGGAGGGCGTGTCGATGAGACCGTCTCTCCATGGTGAAGAAGGGACCTCGAAACCCGGCAAGGGTAAGAAGAGGAAGAAGGAGGCGTCGGCCGAGTCTCCCAAATTAGAAAATCCCAAAGTTCGCAGGCCTCGAACCGATGCCACGGTCTCAACTTCGGGTGATGTGTCAAGTCCCCATATTGAGCACGAAGGTGATGATGATCGACCTTTGGTACAAAGGGCAAGACGGGGTGCAGATGCTCCACAGGCTGTTGGGCGCAAGGTCGCCGAGTCGGGGATGGCCAATGTGGACCTGACCCGTGCTGAGGAGACCCTCGAAGAGGGTTCGGGCACAGTCCTCGAGCTTCAAATCAGACATGGTACAGTCCGTACCGATGAAACCTCGACTGGCGATTCCAGAGGGCTTGAACCCGAAGTTTCTCAAGGTCGAGACGAAACCCTTACAGAAATTGATGCCCTTGGTGGCTTTAAATTGGTCCTTTCATTTTCACCGGGGGAAATTAGGGATGCCCAGGATCCGGATACTGCCGGTGCGGGGGCTTCTCATGGATAGGAAGATATGCTCAAGGACTACTTTGTTGGTGTCGATGAGGACACAAATCTCGATGCTCCCGTTGCTCTCGAGGAGGCCGAGAAGCTTCAAAAGCAGGTGATACTCTTGACATACCGTTTGCGCTTCAAATTTTTACCCTTGCCTTCCTAACTTCTCTGCTTTTGTTGTAGGCCCAGAAATTGTATGACCATGCCTTTTCTAAGCTCCAAGACGAGCTTTCATGCCATGAGAAGGAACTCGAGAAGATCACCTCGGAGCTAAATAAGTCGAAGGCTTCCTCCGCCCAAAAGGAAGAGGAGTTGAGTGAGCTTTGGGAAAGCCTGGAGGGTGTGCACCAGGAATGGACTAGCTTTGCCGAGCAGGTAATACGGCATTCATGTGTTCATCTTTTTATTCCTATAATTTGATGCTTACCATCTCGTTTCGCCTTTGCAGATGTCACGACCCTAAACCCGGACCCGGTCGTGATGGCGCCTCTCGTGAAGGCAAGGCTAGCCGACACAATCCCATTTCCAATCTTAAGCAGTAACATAATAAGTATTAAGTCGTAAACATGATAAAATCTCAAAAATAAGCAGCTAACAGTATAATTTGCGGAAACAAACCCAACACAGCCCGACATCGGGGTGTCACTAGTCATGAGCATCTATTAAGGTCCGAATACAACATGAGTCTAAAATGTACTAGATACAGTCTAGTGAAATCGAGAGGGAGAAAAGTAGTGTTGCGAACGTCGGGCAACTACCTTGCTAAACTCCGAAGACTCTGCCCCTGAGCAACCAATACCCGCTACCGGGTTTAGAAATACCTGAATCTGCACACAAGGTGCAGGGAGTAAAGTGAGTGCTTCCAACTCAGTGAGTAATAAAAATAAATGAAGACTAAGTAATATAAATCCATGTAAGGCACAACATTAAGCTCCAAGAGGCATAACAAATCAGTAATTATAATTGAACAGTGAAATCTCAAACACATCTTCCAAACAGTTAAATAATATCCACGAAAACAACAGAAGAGTAAACACATAAAAACTGCCCCTCGGGCACAGTAACAGCAAAATCAGCCCCTCGGGCAAATGTCACAGAACAATACCAGCCCCTCATGCTATATCTCATATCACAATGGGTACCCGCTCTCACTGAGGGTGTATAGACTCCGGGAGGGGCACCTTCCCAAGCGCAATATCAAGCCATCTCGTGGCATCATAAACAGGCTCTCGGCCTCATATGAATATTTCAAGCAACCTCGTGGTGTACAATCTCAGGCCCTCGGCCTCATTATCATAATCAATGTATCACTGTTGCGGCGTGCAGCGCGACCCAAATGTATCCTCACAACACAGGCCCTATGCCTTACTCAGTCAGAATCTCATAAGCCCATCGGGCCACAGTAAAATATGAAGCTCAGCTCAAATACCTTTGAAAATATCTTAATGTGTTTAAAACAGAATAATACAGCTGAGTTTTTAAAATAGAAAAATATAGTATGACTGAGCACCAGTATGAAATCAATCAGTGAGGAAAATATCATTTAAAAATTCCCTAAGGGTTCAAACAGCTGGCACGAAGCCCACATATGGCTTTTAGCCCAAAATATAATAATATCACACATTTAGCTATTAAATACGCAGTAAAATAATCATTCGGGATGGACTAAGTCACAATCCCCATCGGTGCTCTACACCACGCTCGTCAACAAGCGTGTAAGTCACCTCAATATAGCCGTACGCTGTGAAATCCGGGGTTTCATACCCTCAGGACATCATTTAAATTTATTACTCACCTCAATCCAGCCCCAAAATCTAGCTTGCAATGCCTTTGCCCTTCGAAACAACTTCCGAGTGCTCCAAATCTAGCAAGTTCAGATTTTTATCATTATATTATGCTAAACGTATGAATTCCAATTGAAAAATATCGATTTTAAGCACAAAATCCGAAATCGGTCAAAACCCGACCCCTGGGAACGCTTCCCGGAACTGGACAAACTTTATACCAAAATGTTCTTCATCATCTCACGAGTCTGTACATATAAAGAACTCGAAAATCGGAGTTCATTTGACCCCTCAAATCATCCCTGAAAGGTCTCATAATCTCAAGCCCTAACTCCACCTTTTTCTACTAATTTTCATGAATTTACACTGCTTCTTTCGTTCCTTAATCACAAATAATCAAGTTTTAGGGTCCAAAATCCTTACCTAAATGAAGAACAATGATTTCCTCTCTTCAAAATCGCCTCCAAGCTCTTTTCCCGTTCAAAAATGGTGTAAAAAGGGTTCAAAGTCGCGGAACAGGTTTTTAAAACATTATGCCCAGGTATATACTCTTCGCGATCGCAGAAAATGCTTTGCGATCGCGAAGCACAACTTTTCTCAGCCCAAAATTTGCCCTTCGCGATCGCGGACAATGCTTCACGATCGCGAAGAACAAGTTCCCAGCTTTTCCGGACAGCCTCCAGTGTAATGGTCATAACTTTTTGCACAAAACTCCAAATGACAAAATGGTTTGATGTTCTGAAAACTAGACACCAAGGGCTATAATTGCATATGTTGCTCATTTCCTGACTCTTCATATATTGCGAGATATAAGCTTCCAAAATCAGCCCTATGCATTAGAGATTTCTAAACCCTTCCTGGACAGCCTATAGTATAACCACCATAACTTTTTGTACACAACTTAAAATTCTAATTAATTTACATTTCTGAAAACTTCCGAATTCCGAATTCGATCAAAAAGTCTATCAAATCTCGTCCGAATGACCTGAAATTTTGCACACGCGTTACAAATAACACAACGGACCTACTCCAATTTCCGGAATTCCATTCCGACCCCTGTATCAAAATCTCACCTATCAATCGGAAAACGCCAAAATTCCAATTTTGCCAATTCAATCCTAAATCTACTCCGGACCTCCAAAACACATTCCGATCACGCTCCTAAGTCCTAAATCACCTAACGGAGCTAAACAAATCACAAAAATTCCAATCCGAGATCATATGCTAACAAGTCAAAACTTGGTCAAACCTTTCAAATTATTAAGCTTCAAACTGAGAACTGTTCTTCCAAATACATTCCACTCATCCTGAAAACCAAAACCAATGATTTAAATAAGTCATAATACATCACACGGGGCTAGTCATGCCCAAGAACTGGCGAGCAAAGTGCAAAAGCTCAAAACGACCAGTCGGGTCGTTACATCCTCCCCCACTTAAACATACGGTCGTCCTCGAACGTGCCCGGAGTTGTTCCGAAAACCATCAAATCGCTGTGCAACCTTACCGTGCACTTAACCGGGGGTGATCCCATGTCACCCTATCTCATATAGGTCCGATAACACAATGTAACTGAAATTTCGCAATCCAACCTAGCCCATAAACCTTAGAACCAGATTTCCACTTCTCCAAATCATCTACAAGATTAGAATCTCACATTTATACTCTGAATAAGCCCGAACAAGCTGTAACAAGCCATACCTCCAACCTCGGATGCAATTACATGATATACCACATAGCTCAAACTCTTGTAGCGCTAACTTCTGATCACAGCAGTTGCTCAGAACAACCGAATATCGATCATAAACCTCTGATCAAATAAAGCCTCATTCTAACACTTTTGTATACCGCCAATGATGAATAAAACATGCAGAAAGTTATAACCATTCCTCATATCAACCAATCATGGAGCTCTCTCTCCGTTGGCAAGGACCATAGCAAATTTCTGAGCCGAACATCGATATTATCCTTCCAACATACTGAAACCGAATCCGTTTGTATTCATTCTAGATCCCAACGATCTCATCTAATCCAACACAACTACTCTGGTGATATGACACATCAATACGATCTAAAGCCGCAACTTGTGCAACCCGTGCACCAATAAGCAACAACACGAACATACTCAAATCGTGAAATGACTCAAATGAGAGAGCTTCGCCGCAAGCTCACCAGTACCACCACACACAATGCTGAGAACCCATCACACATCGTAGAAACAGAACACACGAATCTAACTCGAAGGGTCATACCCCCACATAACTTCACTGCAATGCACGACCCTATCCAACACTGGTCCACATGAAACACCTCAAGTCATTATGCTCAAAATCGACAATCGCGGGCAATTTGATGTCTAGAACCAAAGTAAACCATCATAACCAGGGCGAAGAAACGGACATAACATTACACAGACCCGAAAGGACATAACCGATACGCCATTCACCGAGCAACACCCAATACTCTTCGTGCTCAATTCCACTGAGAGACCCCAATAAAATCGCACCACCTGTGCCTATATCCAACAAATCCCAACGCTTCGCGATACGGAAAGGTAACTCATTGATCACCTCAGAACACTAACAACTCAATAACAACCGAATCAACACATCTCTCAACAATACAACTCGGAGTCAACCAATCCGACTTAGGTTAGAACACACATCCTCATTGACCTGCCAATGAACCCCTTATCAAGGAAACCCTGAAACTGCTCCCTCAACTCCTTTAACTCCGCCGGTGCCATACGATATGGTGCCCGACATCAATTCAATATCGAAATAAATAACCTTGCACGACGACATGCCCTGCCACAAGAACACATCCGAAACTCCCTCACCACTGGAACTGAATCAACGGTAGGAGTCTCTACACTGACATCCATCACGAAAGCCCAAATAAGAAAGACAATCCTTCCCAGCCATCCGCTGGGTCTTCGAAATGTAAAACCACCCTACTAAGGACATAATCCGTCGAACCTCGCCACTCGATCCGTGGCATTCCCGCATAGCCAACAGCGCCGCATTAGCACAATAGTCCAGAATAACACAACACGGAGACAACCAGTCTGCACCTAATATCACATCCAAAATCTAACACACCAAGCAGCAAAAGATCCACTCGGGTCTCCAGACCCCGATAGTTACTAAACAGTGCCGATCTCCATGACCCACAACCACAACATAGCCTGAATATGAGAACTCCCAGTCTCCAACTACGTACAGCACACGAATCACCATATCCGATCCTGATCCCACCGTCCGAGTATGCAACACACCTCTAATACCCAATCATTCCCACGAGAGATACTCTTATGATTCTTCCGTACCACCAAGCAAACCCGAATGCTAGCAGTCGATCCAACAAGTGCTGTAATACTAATGAAGTACTATCAACTTAATCATATTGCCTTTTTCTGAAACATATACCCTCGTCAAGTCACACCAATTAGTACTACCATTTCCTCAATCATCTGAAACTGCCCGTGCTGCCTATGAATTTTTTATAACTTTCTTTTCAGAACTGAACCGTAACCTTACACACGCAAATCTCCATCCTCCACAACATACCACATATATCATACCATCCTAGGATAACATGAGAACTTTATCTCCCTTCCGAGCCACCAGCAACTATGTACTCAACTAACCAAGAACGTTCCATTGATCCCATATAGAAGGAAATCACTACACATCTCATGCTTCTCACACTCGTAGAAAATATACATCTCTAATCGTGGTAGAAACCACTAAGAAATCTCTGAGTTCCATTTGCACAACACTAAACCGCCAGGACTGAATCCTTATAACTCAACCAAACTACACAGGCCACTAGACCCAAGAGCATTGCCTCGAAACACCTGCAGAAAGTCATTACTTCATAAGCATCCAAGGAACTAATCATACCTTTACCATACCGATCCGGCTTACTACCAAGCTATCCCATCTATCCGAGTTCCTTCTGATTTACCTTCAACTTGATACTCCTTCTTGCTATAACACCACAGTTCCTCAACCCAGACTCACCATACGAGACCCAAGCATAAAACCACGTCGTCCAAGGCTCATAAGCCGCTGGATACTCTCTTAAATATTCCCAAAAGCACCATGTTCAAAATACCTACCCCGAAGAAACTTCTTGCAAATCTAGAACCATTACCTTCCTAATACCGACATAAGAATCCCCTAATTGATATAGAAATATCACAAGTCTTGACACCCTCCAATGCAAACCTCAGTTTCTAGCCAATTATACACCTCAAAATCTCCAATTATTACATAAAAAACCTTGAACGTATCAGAACCATTCTCTAGAGTCATCCACTCTACTCAAGCTTCAATTAGCCTGATCAAATGAATCAAACAACTCGTGCCTCATTAGCACTCCGACACCGCAGAATGTAACCCCATCCCAATACAACCAAGCAACTTCCTGCTCTATGCACCGAGCATCCCTTAACAACAACAACTCAAGTCATTCCCCGATTCTCATACACCCATAAAGCATAACATAACCTTTATTGGAATTTCCTTTACTCAAGCCATAACTGATTCACAAATACGCCTCGAACTGGAACCATCATAGCACATAACCGTGAATTAAACTATTCAATTGCAGACTCCCCCACTTGGCTCGAAGCCATAGATCAAAACGCACCATAACTCATAATGAATATACTCTATTACTGCCATACTTCCGTAGTGAGGTTAAACTCAATCCTTTATAAGCTCGTGAAACACAGACCATTTGGTACTTTAAATCTTCTGCAAATCTCGCATTCACCCTCGCAATAGTTAAACCCACTCTCTTAAGCGACCCAAATTTAAATTGCAACACATATATTTCACTTGTAAGTGAGATCTTCTAACAGACAACATATGGATCACGCAACTTCAACCCACTGCGCAGGAGATAACCCACCTGCTTCGCCTCAAACTAACATTTATGTATGCCTTCCACCGTCATAAACATTACGCAGTCACTTAATCTTCCTGAGTCTGAACTCATAGCGCAATATGAAATTTACTTCACTCACAATTAGGAACATGAAAAGATACTTTACACACCAATAACTTGGGGCTATACATCCAATCACAATGGAAATCAAACACCTAATAGTTCATCTATCCTCCAGCAGACCCTTCTCGCCGCTTCCAAATCATATGATCACATCTAGCAGTCACACATACTCATCGCATAGCCATCAAACCATCACTTCTACTAATAGGGGCACTACTGAGTATATAAGTTTAAAAACACGGCTCACATAATTAGCACCTCGGTGCTCAAGCTATAGGTAAAAAATCTGGCCTAAAGTCCTCCAGACTGGCCCAACGTCAAACACACAGAGATCACATTTTGCCCTTCGATCAGGGAATCACAGGCCATCGATGCACATCTGATACTGAGCGCTCGTTCGCGCATACAAATGCGTGGAAGGATTTCGAAGAGTTATATTTCAAGCTGAATCAAGGACGCACGATAAGAGTTCAAGAATGTGAAGTTTTTCCTAAAGGTTCTGCAGCCTCTCGAGGATAAATACAGACGTCTCCGTACCGATCTGCGAGAATCTACTAAACATGCTCATGACTCGTGAGACCTACGTAACCAAGGCTCTGATACCACCTTGTCACAACCCTAAACTCGGACCCGGTCGTGATGGCGACTCTCGTGAAGACAAGGCTAGCCGACACAAACCCATTTCCAATCTTAAGCAGTAACATAATAAGTATTAAGTCGTAAACATGATAAAATCTCAAAAATAAGCAGTTAACAGTATAATTTGCGAAAACAAACCCAACACAGCCCGACATCGGGGTGTCACTAGTCATGAGCATCTAATAAGGTCCGAATACAACAAGAGTCTAAAATGTACTAGATATAGTCCGGTGAAATTGAGAGGGAGAAAAGCAGTGCTCCGAACGTCGGGCGGCTACCTTGCTAAACTTCGATGACTCTGCCTCTGAGCAACCAATACCCGCTATCGGGTTCAGAAATACTTGAATCTGCACACAAGGTGCAGGGAGTAAAGTGAGTACTTCCAACTCAGTGAGTAATAAAAATAAATGAAGACTGAGTAATATAAATCCATGTAAGGCACAACAGTAAGCTACAAGAGGCATAACAAATCAGTAATTATAATTAAACAGTGAAATCTCGTAACATCTTCCAAACAGTTAAACAATATACAGGAAAACAACATAAGAGTAAAAACATAATAACTGCCCCTCGGGCACAGTAACAGCAGAATCAGCCCCTCGCGCAAATGTCACAGAACAATACCAGCCCCTCGGGCTATATCTCATATCACAATGGGTACCCGCGCTCACTGGGGTGTACAGACTCCGGGAGGGTCCCCTTACGGCCCAAGCGCAATATCAAGACATCTCGTGGCATTATAAACAGGCTCTCGGCCACATATCAATATCTCAAGATACCTCGTGGCGTACAATCTCAGGCCCTCGGCCTCATTATCATAATCAATGTATCACTGTTGCGGCGTGCAGCCCGACCCAAATGTATCCTCACAACACAGGCCCTCCGCCTTACTCAGTCAGAATCTCCTAAGCCCCTCGGGCCACAGTAAAATATGAAGCTCAGCACAAATACCTTTGAAAATATCATTTATTGTGTTTAAAACAGAATAATACAGCTGAGATTTTAAAATAAAAAAATATAGTACGACTGAGCACCAGTATGAAATCAATCAGTGAGGAAAATATCATTTAAAAATCCCCTAAGGGTTCAAACAACTGGCACGAAGCCCACATATGGCTTTTAGCCCAAAATATAATAATATCAAACAATTAGCTATTAAATACGCAGTAAAATAATCATTCGGGATGGACTAAGTCACAATCCCCAGTGGGGCTCTATCACACGCTCGTCATCTAACATGTAAGTCACCTCAACATAGCCGTACGCTGTGAAATCCGGGGTTTCATACCCTCAGGACAGCATTTAAAATCATTACTCACCTCAATCCGGCCCGAAATCTAGCTTGCAATGCCTTTGCCCTTCGAAACAACTTCCAAGTGCTCC